>NC_138371.1:105898087-105915547 GCF_054177405.1 Leptonychotes weddellii | reverse complement strand
CAGTGAAATCATATGATACATGTCTTTCTCTGTTTGACTTATTTCACTCAACATAATACCCTCCAGTTCCATCCACGTCGTTGCCAATGGCAAAATCTCATTCCTTTTGATGGCTGCATAATATTCCATTGTATATATATACCACATCTTCTTTATCCATTCATCTGTCGATGGACATCTTGGCGCTTTCCACAGTTTGGCTATTGTGGACGTTGCTGCTATAAACATCGGGGTGCACGTACCCCTTCGGATCCCTACTTTTGTATCTTTGGGGTAAATACCCAGTAGTGCAATTGCTGGATCATATGGTAGTTCTATTTTCAACTTTTTGAGGAACCTTCATACAGTTTTCCAGAGTGGCTGCACCAGCTTGCATTCCCACCAACAGTGTAGGAGGGTTCCCCTTTCTCTGCATCCCCGTAATAGGCCTGTTTTTTAAAGAACTTTATAATTTTCTAATTACACACCTCATCTAAGAAACTTGGTGCAGTGTTTTGGTGAAAGCTTTCCAGAAGGCAGTAAAAGGCTTTGATATTCATATAACTCATGTTTTAATTGCAGTATTTGGACCTTTCCTTCTATAATTCAAAAGGTAATAATGGAATAACTGGAATCATTTTAGAATATTGACTATAACCATATATTTTTTCTTTTTTTTATTATGTTATGTTAATCACCATACATTACATCATTAGTTTTTGATGTAGTGTTCCATGATTCATTGTTTGTGCATAACACCCAATGCTCCATGCACTATGTGCCCTCTTTAACACCCAGCACCAGGCTAACCCATCCCCCCACCCCCCCTTCCCTCTGGAACCCTCAGTTTGTTTCTCAGAGTCCATAGTCTCTCATGGTTCCTCTTCCCCTCCGAATTCCTCCCCTTCATTTTTCCCTTCCTACTATCTTCTTCTTTTTTTTTTTTAACATATAATGTATTATTTGTTTCAGAGGTACAACGGTCTGTGATTCAACAGTCTTACACAATTCACAGCGCTCACCATAGCACATACCCTCCCCAGTGTCCATCACCCAGCCACCCCATCCCTCCCACCCCCCACCACTCCAGCAACCCTCAGTTTGTTTCCTGAGATTAAGAATTCCTCATATCAGTGAGGTCATAGGACACATGTCTTTCTCTGATTGACTTATATTTTTAAGTGTCTTGTAACAGAGAGTAATGTTTGTTGATAATCTAAGGGAAATTACTATTTAAATGACTTATTACAAGAATATGACATTAAACGTAAACATGAAGGACACTCCTTAGTGCTTTGAATTTAAGAATGGATATATTTTCCCCCTCCCTCCCTGCTCCTCCAAGAAGGGCATTTCACATTTTCTTTGTGGTTTCCTCCCAACAAACATGGTAACAGGCTGTTAATGGCAATAAAACAGTGATGGGCAGGCAGCCCAGAGGAAGACAGAAATTGATTCAGTCAGAGCTGGCCGATGAAGAGACAGCTCAGAGATCCTTCATGGAAGCTCTCAGGGTCACCTGCTCTGCACTGCTCTCAATAACAGAATAGCCTCCATCCCATAATGCCACAATCAGAGAGCCTGTCGGTGCCATTACAATATACAAGATTTCATATAGATAGATTTTTTTTGGTTCCAGGGATATCTTTTCAGCTTTCACATTCCACTTTCTTTACATTCGGTGGCCCTTAGATACAACTTGGCCAGGTGGGAAATAAAGATATAAAAGCTTACTTCTTAGGGCTGCATCCTATTTATAATACAGCCATATTTGTAAATCATCTGTATTAGTATTAAAAGAAAGCAAGCTTGAGGCCACTTTGGGACTCTGCCTTCATTCACTTGCATTTAAATTACAAAAAAACTGGTGATTAGTGTGGTGCCTTGAAGGGAAGTTACAAGAAGGAATCAGGCTCGAAAGTTCTGTATTTATCAATAGATGTGAGTTACAACATGGCTCAACAAAGGAAAGGGGCTTGCAAAGCTGTGCTATTTTTGATGTGCTATCAGTTCAAAAAAGAAAATCACTAAAAACATTTAGGGCACTACCTTGGAAACTCAGCACTCGGAGCATGTTTGAAACTGGCCTGACATGATGAATTTTTGGTTCTATGTGCACACAATCGACTATCCTAGATACAGGTGTGGGATGATACTCTGTCTGGTGTTCACTAGTCTCAGATCCTGGTAAACAGATGTCAAGCTAAAAATATAGATAGATAAAAATATGGTTATAGATATATCTAAAAATATAGATGCTTCACAAGTAAAGTCAGAACAATTCCTTAGGAAAAAGATGCAGATCCTGGTCTGATCTTTCTATCATTTGAAAAATTAATCTTGCCTAAGTAATGGGATCTTGCTTAAGTCGTGATTGCTATTTATTAGATTATGCTAAGTCAAATAAGTCAAGTAGAGAAAGTCAATTATCATATGGTTTCACTTACTTGTGGAACATAAGGAATAGCATGGAGGACATTAGGAGAAGGAAGGGAAAAATGAAGGGGGGGAATTCGGAGGGAGAGATGAATGAGACTATGGATTCTGAGAAACAAACTGAGGGTTTTAGAAGGGACAGAGTGGGGGATGGGTTAGCCCGGTGACGGGTATTAAAGAGGGCACGTACTGCATGGAGCACTGGGTGTTAGGCGCAAATAATGAATCATGGAACACTACATCAAAAACTAATGATGTAATGTATGGTGATTAACATAACATAATAAAATAAAATTTAAAAAAGAAAAAAAAACTTCCACTGAGCTTTGCTCCTATAATTTTACTTTGTGACATCATATTTTTAAATCACATTTTGGTTTCATCTTAATTCAAAAATTCATCCAACTATAAATTTTTCCAGTGGCTACAATGGGCAAGGTCACTAATTTTTTTTTAAATCACAAACCTATTTAACTTTCTGCTGGAATATTAAAATTTGCTTTCTATAATTAGTCCCTAAAATAAAATATCATGATTTAGCCTAGTTATTTAAGAATCAGAATTCATCCCATTAAACTTTGGTTTACTACTTCCTTCTTGAAATGCATCTTTTCCAGGCTACCTTGACACCATTCCTGCTCATTTTCTTCTGATCTCACAGGCTAGCTCCTCCTCTTCCATCAGATTTCCTAATTTCAGAGTGTACCTGGCTTCTTTGCTAGGTCCTTGATTTTTATCTACATTATACACGGAGGGGCTTTTAACAGTCCTTTGGCTTTGGGTATTATCTGTGCACTCATGATTTTCAAATTTGTATCTCCGGTTACTATCTCTCTTCCACCTTGCTTGTATAGCCACCTGCCAACTCAACAGCTCCATGTGGGTGGATAATAGGTATCTCAAACTTAACATTTCAAAACAGAATTTTTTATTCCTTACCTCCCCACCCCCCCACCATCCCTAAAGTTTTCACTCTCCCAAAAAATAATAAATGGCGCCATAATTTGCCCTGTGGTTTACAGAAACCTAGGCATCATTCTTGGTTCCTTCTTGCCTTGCATCTAACTCACATTCAGTATATCCAGTTGCTCTTACAACAAGTATTTCTCAAATATAGACAGTCGACAACATCTTCCTGGTTATAACTTAACTCGACCCATCATCATCTTCATCTGAACCACTGCAGTCCTTCCCACCAGATGTCCTTCTCTCTTTCCCTCTGCAAGCGGTCATCTTTCTAAAGTGTAAGTTAGATCTTGTCACCTTCCACACCCTAAACCCTCCAGTCACTTCTTGTTCTTCTTTCCTTATGGTGATAAAACTTGCCATTTGTAAATGCACAGTTCAGTGGCATTAACTACATCCACAATGTCTTGCAACCCTCACCACCATCTACTTCCATAACTCTTCATCACTCCAAACAGAAACTCTGCCAATCAAGCAATATCTCCCTGTTCTCCTCCCATCTCCGCCCTTTGTAATGTGTGATCAGCTTTCTGACTTCATCAGTTGACCACAGTGGTATGGGTTTATTTCTGAATCCACATAATCATACCCCATTGGTCTGTATGCCTATCCTTATGTCAGTACCATACTTTTCTGATTACTATAGCATTTATAGCAAGTTTGGGATTTGGGAAGTGTGAGTCCTCCAACTTTGTTCTTTTTCAAGATTGTTTTGGCTATTTAGGGTTCCTTGAAGTTTAACATGAATTTTAGGATTTTTTTCATTCCTTAAAAAAAAAAAAGCCATTGGTATTTTGACAGAGATTGCGTTGAGTTATGCATATCACTTTGTTATTTTTTTAATGGATTTTTTGTTTAAATCTGGACTTTTTTTTTTAAGTAAGCTCTATGCCCAATGTGGGGCTTGAACTCACAACCCCGAGATCAAGAGTTGCTTTCTCTACTGACTGAGCCAGCCAAGCACCTTATGTGTGTCACTTTGGGTTATATTGTTATCTTAACAATATTAAGTATTCTAATCTATGAACATGGGATGTCTTTCCATTTATTTTGGTCTTCTGTCTTTCAACAATGTTTTGCAATTTCCAGTGTACAAGGTAAAAACCTCCTTAGTTAGATTTATTCTTAAGTATTTTAATCTTTTTGATGATATTATAAATGGGATTATTTTCTTAATTTCTTTTTTGTATTTTAGTTCTAATAGTTTTTTTGTGGAATCTTTAGGGATTTCTATGCATAAGATCAAATCATCTGTGAACAAGGAAAGTTTTGTTTCTTCCTTTTAAATTAGGATGCCTTTTATTTCTTTTCCTTGCCTAAATACTCTGGCAAGGACTTCTACTACTGTGTTGAATAGAAGTGGTAAAAGCAGATATCGTTGTGTTCTTCCTGATGTTAGGGGAAAGTGTTCAGTCTTTTACCATTGAATATGATGTTGGCTGTGGGTTTTTCATATATGACCTTTATCATGTTGAGGAAGTTCCTTTGTCTTCCTAATTTATTCAGTATTTTTATCATGAAAGGGTGTTGGATTTTGTCAAGTGCTTTTTCAGTGTAAAATTTAGATGATCATGTGTATTTTTCTCCCTTTCATTTCATTACTGTGTACTATATTGATTGATTTTTATATGATTAATCATCAGTGCCTTCCTGGGACAAATCCCACCTGGTCATGGTATGTAACCCTTTAACGTGCTACTGAATTTGGTTTGCTACTATTTTGTTGAGGGTTTCATGTCTATCTTTATAAGGGCTCTTGATCTGTAGTTTTCTTTCTTTGGAGTGCCTTTATCTAGCTTTAGTATCAGGGTAATGCTGGCCTCCTAGAAAGTTTGGAGGTGTTCTCTCTTAATGTTTTTCGGAAGAGTTTGAGAAGGAGTGATGTGAATTCTTCTTTAAATATTGGTAGAATTCAGGGCACCTAGGTGGCTCAGTCGGTTAAGCGTCTGCGTTCGGCACAGGTCATGATCCCAGGGTCCTGGGATCGAGCCCCATGTCTGGTTCCCTGTTCAGCGGGGAGCCTGCTTCTCCCTCTCTCTCTGCCCCTATTCATAGAATTCAGTGGGGCCATCAGGTCCTGGGCTTTTCTTTGCTGGGAGGTTTTTGATGACTGAGTCTGTCTCCTTACTTCTAATAGGTCTTTTCTGATTTTCTATTTCTTCTGTTTTGTTTTTGTTGGTTTGTATATTTCTAAGAATTGTCCATTTCATTCTGGTTTATCCAGTGTGTTGGTGTACAGATGTTCATGGTATTCTCTTACAATCCTTTTTATTTCTGTAAAGTCAGTAGCAATGTACTCTTTCATTTCTGATTTTAATAATTTATATCTTTCCCCTTTTTTTAGTCAATCTGAGGTTTTGTCAATTTTGTTGATATTTTCAAAGAATCAACTCTTGGTCTTGTTGATTTCCTCTATTATTTTTTCTATTCTCTATTTGTTTATCTCTGCTCTAATGCTTATTATTTCCTTCCATCTAGCTTTTGGTTTAATTTGCTCTTCTTTTTCTAATGTCTTTGAAAGCTGAAGTTTAAGTTATTCACTTTAGATCTTCTTTTTCAATGTAGATATTTACTGCTATAAATTTTCCTCTAAGCATCACTTTTGCTGCATCCTATAGGTTTTGTTATGTTGTGGTTTTGTTTTTATTCATCTCAAAGGATTTTCTAATTTCCTTTGCAATTTCTTCCTTGACCCATTGATTATTTAAGAGTATATCGTTGAATTTCTTCATATTTGTGAATTTTCCAGTTTTTTTTTCTGTTACTGATATCTAGTTTCATTCCATTGTGATTAGAAAAGGTATTTTGCATGATTTCAATTTTTAAAAATTTATTGAAATTTGTTTTGTGACATCACATATGGTCTATCGTGGATAATATTCCATGTGCCCTTGAGAATGTGTATTCTGCTATTGTTGACTATATCCTATTATTCTTAGAATAGAATCCAAACTCCTCACTACAGTTTCTAAATCCCTACATGAACTGACCCTGACCAGCTTCTACAACATCATCTTCCTCCACTCTCCTCTTAGTTCTTGCTCAGGAAATACTTCCATTTACTGAATTATTAATTAACTTAATGTTTTAGTATAATAATAATGTGTCTTTGGATAGCATGTGAAACAATATATCTTTGTGAAAAGTTTTAAAATATATGGGAAAAGCTTATATGTGAATCTTAATAGCAGCATTATTCACAATAGCCAAAAAGTGGAGACACCCCAAATGTCCATCAGCTGATGAATGGATAAACAAAAGTGGTATATCCAAACCATGGAATGTTATTCAGCCATAAAAAGAATGAAGTTCCTATACATGCTACAAAATGGTTGAACCTTGAAAACATTATGCTAAGTGATAGAAGCCAGACACAAAAGGCCACACAATATTGTGTGATTCCATTTATATGAAATATGCAGAACAGACAAATCCACAGAAAGCAGATTAGTGCTTGCCAGGAAGTGGAGAGAAAGGAGAATGGTGATTGATTGCTTAATGGGTATGGAGTTTCCTTTTGAGGTGATGAAAATGTTCTAGAATTAATGGTGATGGTTGCACAACATCATGAATATACTCAATGTCACTAGTGGTAAATGTTATGTTATATATATTTTACCACAATAAAAAAAATCAGTCCAGTTTAAATATATATGGGAACACACAGAAAAAGCTCATTTTGGAATAATATTTCTATCAGCTACTAAAAAACAAACCACATAGTTCTAAGACCAAAGTCTAAAATGAAAAGAAAAATAAATGATGAAGGCTCACTCTTTACATTTATCCAGTCAGAATGCTTGGTATAAAGTGGATTAAAAAAAAAACCAACTATTTTGTTTGGTGACAGACTCTTTTGTGGTACATCTGGAATTCATATGTTGAGTGTTAACATAGATATTTTTGTTTAGCCAGTTCAGATTAACAAGATAAAGCTTACACTCCAGAACTGTATCCTTGCCCTCAGTTAACATTGCAAAGAGCTCTTTGTTAATATTTTTTTATTAAAGGGCATTGCTAGAAATAGATTCATTGGGTTTTATTTTGTTAAACCTTTATTTGACATGGGATTTTTATTGGTGGTGGTAGAAGAGCACAGAAAGGAATGGATCGAATTACAGTTTACTTGAAACAAGTGAAAAAGTCAAAGATAAAATATTTCAGTGAAAATTATTAGGAAATGTCTAAATTGTATGTTTATATTTCAGAACTAGTTGTTATTTGAATTGCATGTGCCAGAACATGGTCATCAATGCTCACACTTCTAATTCTGTTGTCATAGGGCAGGAAACCTGATGTATTATTTGCATATGCTAAACTCTCTGATGAAAACACAAGGCATCATTGAAATCTTGAAAACGGAAGCTTAGAAAGCATAGTTCGCTTACAATTTGTTCTTCCCTACTATATTTATTTGATACTCATTTAATTATATCGTAGAGACCTTAAAAATAACGTTTAAAAAGGCCATACATTATTTTTCCCTGCAAAAAAATACAATAGCCTCTTTAATCTTGGGGATAAGACAGTTTGAATTTGTGAAGCTAGATTTGTGTTTTTAAATTAGGTCATGTTAGGGTGCCTGGGGTACTCAGTGGGTTAAGCGTCTGCCTTAGGCTCAGGTCATGATTTCAGGGTCCTGGGATTGAGCCCCTCATCGCATCAGGCTCCCTGCTCAGCGGGGAGCCTGCTTCTCCCTCTCCCCCGCCCCCACTCATGCACTCTCTCACTATCTCTCTCCCTTTCAAATAAATAAATAAAATCTTAAAAAAATATTAGGTCAAGTTATATTGTATATGTTAGCTGATTACTTAGAATTTACCGGTCTGTGCAAAATTTCAGCCAAGAATCCTTCACACTATAGTAAATTTTTTGCTCTACATGGTTGGAAAAAGCGTAACATAATTTACAAAAAAAAAAAAGCAACACAAAAAACAAACAAACAAAAGAACCATAAGTTTTAGAATCAGACAAACCGGGCTCAAATCTAGATCCAACCACCCAATATTTGTTTGAAATGAAAAAAATATGTATGTATGTACAGCCTTCTTCATGGACAAAACCCTCACTGTAAAGGATTGTTATGACATCTCAAAAGTGAGTAAGTAAGGGTCTGGCCCTCTGTAGGTGTTTGGCATATGGAAACTGTGATGGTGTGATGGTATGATAATCTAGGTAACTGCCTCCAAAAAATAACAGTTCTCTAGATGCTCATGGCATTTTCCCCATACTTCTACATAGTTTTAGGGGGAGATGCTCAGTAAAAATGTAAGATTAGTATGCCTGGTTTGATAAAATGATAGGAATGCTTAATCATCACCTTTATCCAATTTAGCTAGTAATCAGTTTCCAAAATTGACTTGAAAGCGGCTTTCGCTGGAAGATGTGGTTGGCCTCCCAAAGGTCCTCCCCTTTTCTAACCTCTTTGGTCATTCACTATAAATTAGTCATCATGATGTATGCATTGTTAAGTAAGATTATATTTGGCATATAATAAATAAAATAAGATCCCTTTGTGATGAGTCCATGGAGTGCTAATTAAAATTGACTAGAGGAGGTGAAGTTTTTGTTTCGTATTCATTCTGTGGTTATATATAATCCTCAAGGTTTGTGTATTGATAAATCCGAGCAACACTTGCTCTTCCACCTGTGGTCACATTAACATCACATAAAGAACATGCCAAAGGAACTATTATTTGCCACCAGCTGTTTCCATCTGCACTGTCACCAACTATGTAGCCAAGGGTGGAAGCATATGAGGCAAACATTGTTGGCAGAATCTCACCTTATTAATTAGAGAGGTCCCTGTTAAATAAACCTTTGGATACTTCAAGTTTTCCAGTTTCTTTCACATTCATTCATCCCATCATTGATCAAATACATATGGGCACCAACTATGTGCCAAGAACACTTGTAGGTGTTGTAACTCTGGTAGTCGACAAAACTGACAAAAATCCCTGCCCTTATGGAAGCTGGATTTAGTGAGAGGTGAAATTGATTAGGGTAAATGCTAAGTTGCTGTTACAAGGAGACCCCAAAATATGGCCACTTAATAAGACAGATGTTCCTCTCTGCATTCTGCAGGCCAGCATGGTGGAGCGGGTCCGCTGCAGAATATCATTCAGAGGCCAGTGGCTTGCTCCCCAGCACTTTGCCAGTCTTTGGATATTTTCCTCATCTATAGGATCAGGACTGGCCATAATCCAGCCATAGCCTGCTTGCAGTCCACAGTGAAGGGGAGCGCTGGGGCAAGCAATTTGTCCCTAAATCGGAGATGACAGATACTATACACATCACTTCCGTCCATCCCTCCCATTCCCTGTTGACTCTGATTTCGACATAGCATCATGCCTAGCTGCAAAGGAGGCTGAAAAATATGGCCTCTGGCTGGGCTCAGCTTAAACACAAGCCCAGCGGGTTGTGTTCTTTTGCTCCCACCAGAGGGGAGAATGACAATGAACCAAACAAGTTAAACACATAAAGTGCCGGATGGCAGGTAAGTACTAGGAAGGAAAAGCCAGCAGGGAAGGGGGTAGGAAGCCCTGGTGAGATACTGTAGTTTTAAAAGAGTTTGGTGGAGAAGCCTCGCTAAGTAGGTGATGTTTGCAGAAGGGCAGCTGAAGGAACGATCTGTGCAGCCTGGGATGAGCCTTGCTGATAGGCAGTGATGGGCAGGAGAGGTCTGGGGGGAGGGAGGGATTGCGGAAAGAAGCGAGGAGGTCGGGGTTGTCAGAGGTTGTAAGAGGTCATCTTTTGGACTCATTTTTGAGTTTAAGATGCATATCCCCATCCAAGTGGAGATGTTCAATAGGCTGTTGGATAGATGAATCTAGAGTTCAGGGAAACAGCTTAGACCGGAAATAAAAATTTCAGAGTAGTGAAATACAGCATCTATTTAATCTTATTCTTTAATGTGAAGGTCATGGCCATTTCTATAGGAAGAAATCAGCCAGACCACAGATAGATCACGAGACTTTCTTAATAACCAACATATCCCAGTGTGCCTGGCAGCTAGCTCCATAGGAGCTCATCTGGCCCGAGAGACACTTTCACTGAGCCCTCAGCCTCACTGTTGGTGGCTCTCGGTGTCTGCATGATGAGCCACTACTTAATCTTGTCTATGAGGAAACCAAGCTTCAGAGAGGGGGAAAGTCTTGTCCATGACCAGGGTGAAAAGTAGTGAGAGCTAGAATTGGGAGCCCAGTTTCCTTCCTCCCAAGCCAGCCCTCCCTTTGTCAGGAGGATACGCTGGGAAGAAGGATCTTCTGTTCAGTGGGTTTTTAAACAGCCTGCTAGGAAGTTGGCATGGTTAAACATGTAGGGAGATCAGTAGGAAGCAGAACTATGGAAGTACCAATGAAACCTCGCAGAGTGCACGTGGGAGCCTGATGCTTCCCACCTGTCCCAGGCTCAGTCGCCTTCGTAAACATGCCTCTCTTCCCCGCCTCAGTGACACTCAGGCATTGCTCCACGTGCCTGCCACCGACATCCACGCTGAGGCCGAGGGGCCCTGAAGTACTCTCCCAGGGCAGGTGCCCTTGTGCAGAACTGGCTTCATGCACGCCCGGAAGGTCTGCTGTTCGGAAAGTCCCCGGATCTCTCCATGGTCTGGCTGGTTTTTCCCTGCAGAAATGAGCATGGCCTGCACATAGGCACGGACCACATTTTGCTCATCTTCCCCTGGCAGAAAGTTTTACTCACAAGCTACGTGCCCCCACGGACCAGTGCGGTCCACTGGTTTCAGGTCTTGAGCACCCTCACTTTGCTGTATAGACTTGAGCAAACTACCCAAAGTCTTGGTTTCCCCATTTATACAATGAGGGCCATCAGTGCATTCTCACGGCTCTGCCAGCTTGTAAAGGGAGCGAAAACCCTGGAGGTATGTGAGCAGTGTCCAGGGGTCTAGTGAAGCCCATTTCGGTCAAGTCAAGCCTGCGCATTGAGTTCCTAATTTGCAGCTTCTGAGGGGTCCCTCTTCTAAGACCTTTCCATGACTCGTCAGAGTCCAGTAATGCAGATCTCCCCACTATATGCGTCTCTCCAGCTATATTCTGAAGCTGCTTAGGGGGTGAGATATGAAGAGAGTATCTCTGCAATTGGGATATTTTGCACCTTGGTCACACTCCAAAGAGGGTAAAAGTGAACTTGTATAAAAACACTTGCCAGACTTTGTTGACGACCTCTCTTTTCTCTTCTTCTTCTATTCAGATTCTCATTCAACTTACTTAATGTCTCGTAGGATGTCTTATTACAGTAGATACTCAGTATGTGATTGTTCCGCTGAGCTGAACTCCTAAGGAAATGTATAATATAACATTGCACTTATCTTATGTAATATAAAATTTAAGCTAAGAAAACAGTTCTCACTCTGAAGTAACTTTGCCAGAGGGTAGTGCTAAGATTATAGTGGAATTTAATAACTTAGTTAGGGTAAGAGATGCCTTTGTATTCCAGAAAAGTTAAAACTTTCCAAAGACTATGGACATTCCTGTTCCCAATTCTTCAGAAGTACTATCAGAATCCTAATAAGGTATGGGTAAAATTCCTTGCAGGCATTCAATACACTTGGTCAGCTATGGACAGGGAATTCAGTCGAGGCATGTGGGTGGAAAGAATCTTTAATCTCAGTATCATTGCAGCGGTCACAGGTCAGCAAAACAATACTTTTTAGTTTGTACTAGAGAAATCTTTTTCTGAGAAATTCTCAGCAACACCTCAATTAACCAGAACTTAACAGAGTAGAAGCCACTTCATATAATTGGCACCAACCCCCTCCTCCCCCCCACCCCCGCTTTTTTTACTACTCAAATCAAAAAGATTTGATCAAAATCAGAAAGGAAACAGGCTTTTAGCAGAAACTTATGTGAGTGAGTTTCTAGGGTTGTTCTTAAATCAAAAGATAGGCAGCCGTATCTCCCATAGCATCCACATAAATGTCTGCATTGTTGTATGTGATGATTGAACCTAAAAATGATGAGCCCATTTCCTATAAAATAGATTGTTTGCTGGTCATAAACTTGTACATATAAACAAAAAATCTAGAATGTGGTTTCCAGAGCCCTGATTCCCATGGAGACCTCTCTGAGAGGGTGTCTGAGTTTAAAAAGACACCTTTTCTTATATAGGTGTCAAACGTTGAGAGGTAAAACTACTGTATTTTTCTTGTTCATCTTCAGATGCTACTTCCAGGGAAATGTATAGAGAAGGGGCTTACTGAGTGCACTTTTTAAAAAAAATCAATGTTATTATGGCAACTCAATATCATTGAGATTACAATATTAGTACCCTACCATGGAAAGATACTTATTCCTAAGACTTCTACAATTAGTTTGGGGAAAATAAATGCTGAATCACAAACCAACAGACTCAAAATCCTCATTGGGTGCATTTTAGCATGTTTATAAAGCAGAAACATTTCCTTTCATATGAAGGTAAGTAAGATGACTAATTTACTTTCAAAGAAGTTCAACAAGAACTTAAAGGATTCTAATCGTGATTCTACTTTAACCCGAAGTCCCAATTCTTAGTAGCGTTTTCCTGAATATCCAATACTATGTGAATTGATGAGCTTAACTTGATACAACAGCGTTAAGAACTTTGAGATCTTCAGCTCAAATCATGTACTGTGTTTCATTCTGATGACAGCTCTTGTTAAAGCCCTGCATTGTGTGGAGCTGGGTTATTTGATGAAGAGTTTTCAGCTGATCTCGCTTTGAAGTCAACCACCTTTCTCACAAACATAAGCGAGATGGCAGTTTTCCACAACTGTACTATTTGGTCCAAAGAGATAAGAGTTACATCTCCCAGATCCCTTACCCTGCGGTGTAGTCAACTATTTCCCTTGCGCAGGATATAAATTCCTCTTCGGTTATTGATTTGTCAGTGTTTGTACAGCTGTGCCTGTGTTCATACATCCTCTTGTGAATTTGTCCACTGATAGAGGCTGTTTCAGATTTAGATTTAATCTCTATTAGGTCAGGGATGCAATTTGTTTAGCTTGCTGTATGCTGAACTTCAGTATGTGCTGCTTGGTGATTATAGGATGTCTACATAGCTATAAGTGGTAACTATTTTTTATGAATATTAAACATGTTTACAAACAAATATCCTTTAAAATGTATGACTGGACTATGATTCCTAATCATCCAAGCCCAAGGCGTATGGCTTAGGTGCCTTCTGGGCGGCAGTCAGAAACTTTTATCAGTGTGGCCCCAGAATCATTGAGCCTAGAAATACCAAGACTTGATGTTCCCAGATGATCACTCCTGCTATCATATTTTTGTGATTCAATATTACTAACCCAGAAGTTTCTCTCTGGTTCTAGCCTCAAGTGTCATACAGTGGAAATCAATCTTACAGGGTTGGGGGGATATGTAGCCAGGGACGAGAAGAAGGGTGCCATCTGATGAGTTGGCTTGTGTTTAGGAGCCACGCTGCACAAATACAGATACAAACATTGAACGTCTCGAGTTGTTGTGTCCGTCCAATAGCCATGAGCCACATGTGGCTAATGAGCACCCAAAATGTGCTTAGTCCAAAAGGAGATGGTGCCGTCAATGTGAAATCACACTGGACTTTGAAATTTTTGTACAAAATAGAGGATGTAAAATATGTCATTAATAATTTTCATATTGAATACATGAATACATAATATATTTTAAGATCTATTAGGTTAGGTAAAATAGATTAATTTTTCCTCTTTATTTTTCTTTTTTTAACATGGCTTCTAGACAACCTAAAATTACATGAGGGGCACATGTTACGCTTCTCTCAGGCCACAGTGGTCTGGAGTAACCCTCAGCCTCAGGGGAGCTCCCACTGAGTGGCGCTCAGGAGCTGAGAGCATCCGAAGGGGAGGATGAGGGCCCACCTCACCTAGGCGGGGGGTACCCAGAGGAAGAGAAAGCATAACTGCCCCTCTGTTTAGGGTTCAAGCTCCCTCAAATTCTTTTCAGGTTAGTTAGTAGGTTCTGAAGTGACTGCACTGAATATAGATTTCTGACCTAAATGAGTTCATTCTTCCCAGTACCCTAAAAAAGTTAAGTGCTAATTATTATCATCATGAATAATAATAGCAATCAATAGCTAATGAGTCTAGAGCACTGAGTAAGGGGCTGTTCTACATGCTTTATCTGATAAAACATGATTTCATTTTTTCAACAGCCAGGTGAGACAGGCCCTCTCCCTACCTCCATAGAACAGAGGTGCGTGTGAGACTCCAAGAGATTAATTGCTCAGGGTTACACATCCAGAGATTAACCCAGGCAGTGAGATTCCAGAATCTTAGCCCTTAACAATGACACAATACCTCCCTCTAAAAGAGAATGTCTTTCTTGACACTTTAACATGTTACTGGGCTGCCCTGCAACAGAATAGCAACACTATTCGGTTTTTTCTCTAAAACTTAGATGTTGTTCAGTCATTCAACAGCCAGGCATTAAAAAATGCTTACTGTCTCAGAAATTGGGAGTTACTATTAGCTTGTGAATGATTTTTTCCTTATTTTTCCCTCAAGTTGCCCCCAAAAGCATCCCTTAATTCAGTGTGCTTGAAATGTAGGTAGTCTAATTCCAATTAAATTGCAAATATTACATACCTACGATGTGCCAAATGCTGTGTCAAGCACTGGGAGACAGAGAACGATGAGGAATTCCATCTTGCCAACAGCTCTGGTCTAGCGGGCCTAAAAGCACATCCTGGCAACGCAGTGTGTTGAGAGTTGTGTGTCCACAGTGCTGTGGGGAAAGGAGGAGGGGCACATCCACACACTTTGGGGTATTAAAAAAATCTTCTAAGAGGAGGGAGCACTGAGCCTTCTTCAAATACCTCCTCTTGTTTTCTGGGGTCTTTCTTACATCACATGAAGGCCATTAATAAAAGTGGCCACCAAGATGGGGGTAAGCGTCCGAGTCTCCTGGTTGTTGAGAGTCTGCTGACTCCATTCCTGCGGTTTCCAGGTACCAGCAAGGTCAACCTCGTGAAGATCCCATCCACGGCCTCCAGCCCACGGGACACAGCCCTGGCGGCCGTAATCTGCAGCGCCCTGGCCACCGTCCTGTTGGCCCTGTTCATCCTCTGTGTCATCTACTGTAAGAGGCAGTTTATGGAGAAAAAACCCAGCTGTGAGTGTTGAACTCTTTCTGTTTCTTAGCATTTGGGTGAAGTGTGTTTATCATCATTGTCACCGAAGGTTCCACGAGGCCTTGACCGAGACCACAGTCAGGAGCTATTAAAGGGACAGAGCGCACCTGGAAACTCAGCTCACAGTCCCTTGGTCCCCCAGAGGCACTGCTTTATAAGGACATTGAAAAGGCAGCAGTGTCCCATGCCACTAGGCAAAAATGAAAATCCTTCCAAGTTCTGGCAACTGAAGTACTCTATAATTTGAGCTTTAACAAATTCATTCCTAGTTGTTTCTCCAAGTAAGAAGACATATTTTTAAATGTGAACGATAGCCATCTTTTTCTTCAGAAATATTAAGAGCTAGAAGGGTACCTGTCTGTGTTATGGTGGTCATGGGCTCTTTTATAGAGGCAATGGTCTTCACTGACAGAATTCTCGCCCCTTGTAGGGTCTCTGAGAGCACAAGACATTCAGTACAACGGTTCTGAACTGTCATGTTTTGACAGACCTCAGCTCAATGAATCTGCTCCCAGAGCATGTTGTCAGTGTCATCGGGACTCAGCCCAAACCTGTGGTAAGTGCAGCCAGGCAAGGGGCCATTAGGGGAATCCTAGGGACACGGACACTGCAAAGAATTGTCCCTGTTCACCCCACAGCTTGGTTGCTCTGCTTGGTTTTCTAGTTAAACCTAATCTTGTTAAACGATTCTCTGTCCCCTGAATGTTTGGGTGCTTTGAGCCTCTTAAGTATTAAAAAGAAAGGAAGCATCTCATTAAAATTTTAGAATTGTTCAGCAACTTTTTAAAGCAAGTTTGCCTTTATTGTTTTGGGTCCATTGATTGAAAATAAGATCATCCTTTTGTAGAGTAGGAGCGTGTTTCCTGTCTTGTCCGGTGGATTCAAGCTGAACTTTGATGGGTCTTCTTAATGTCTTTTGGGTTTCTTAAAGAAGAGCAGGAGGGAGACCTATGGCAGGGGTTTCCACCAACTTCAATTGCCCTGGGGACTACTGACAGAAAAGGAAGTTTAGGGAAGTCGTGCAAATGGAAATTGGTTTCTCACCAGGGCAAAGAACGGGCAAAGATAATACTAACTTTCTCTGCCACTTACTTATATTCCCCAACACAAGGCTCCCACACTTGTACTTCCCTCTCGGCCCCCACTCTGCAAAGCAGAACAGATGGCAGTGCCCTTCCTAGACATCTGCCCCTGCCCGCCTGGCTTCACGTTCTCAGAGCACCTTTGAAGCAATGCTCACAGCACCATTTTGTCTCTTTGGAGCCACTCTTTAAGCTGAGTGTTTCCCACTTAGATTGACTGACACTCCTGGCACGGTGCAGTCTTTCCTACCAAGAAATTACAGAATTTCATTTTCTGATCTGACGTTCCATATGTGGAGTAAGAAGTTTTCAGCAGACTGATTTTGTTACTGCTCGTTACTGTCTTCTGCTTTAGGAATGGGTCGGGAACAAAATATAGGACTTTCTGTGGTGTGTGTGGGTCTATTTTTGCCTTTGCCTACATAGGGAATAGACTTCTAGACAGTATGGACAATAACTGGGTGATTCTCAAAACACCCCCAGAGCTGGGGTTCCCAGACCCTGAACTGGTACACTAGGGTCTGAGGGAGCAGGAATCATTTCCTGAGACATGAACTCGGATGTAGTAAAATGCAGCATTGGGCAAAATCTGCCTCCTCTTAACTTCTGTCTGAAAAGAAGGCTTAAATGGGCAGATGGCCTTGGTGCATGTCCTCTTAACAGAACAGCATGCTGAGCCTGGAAAGAATTCGCCCGCTACTGCCCAGGTTCCATATAGCTTACCACTTATGTGGTTTCCTACTTCATGGCAGTGCCTTTGTTCTTCGAACTTTTTACTTTGACATCATTTAAGACTTACAAAAATGTTGACAGAATAGCACAAAGAATTCTCACACCCTCTTCCCCCAGATCCCCC
>NC_138371.1:105789148-105897587 GCF_054177405.1 Leptonychotes weddellii | reverse complement strand
GTGGTTTTAAACCATCTCTCGGAGAGTAAAATAAGGCAATCAATTGTTAATAATTTGGTACTGACAGAACACTGTTATGAATCAAAGGGTTAAAGATAAGAATGCAGCATCACTATTTTAGTTATACAGAATAGTTGCTTTTAATTAGACCCACTGATGAAGTAGAAAATGGTACCAATGACCATCCAGATAAATTAATATACATAGTAACAAACTGAACGAGATTCTAGCAATAGACTGCTCAAATATTCAAGAGCATATTCAAGTTTTGTTTACATGAACCTGAATTTACTAAGTGAGAACTAAAATAGCAAAGACACATACTCTAGAGGTCTGACCTGCTGTTTTTACTGGGAATCTGCTGGCAGGTACGACTAGAGCTGGAAGCATTGCTTGTTGACCAATGTAGGCACTTTGCTTCTGAAGGATCATAGATTAAATCTTTAAAAAGGACTGAGACAGAAGCCTCCCTCCACTAGTCCATATGTCATACATTTATACCAGCACGTCTTCATCCTTTCTTCCTTCCGTCTTTAAACCTTACTGTAAAGCACTGCACATTCTAATGTTTAAGAGCTGGGTCGTGAACAGTCTGGGTTTGAATCCCCACTTTGCCATTTACCAGCAGCCCCATAACCAGCAATAACAGCTGTTTGCCTCAGTTTCCTTATTGGTAAAATCAGGATATAACGATATCAACCTGACAGGATTTTTGTGAGAACTAGATGAAGTAATGCACTTAAAAGGGCTGGCATAGTTCCTCATACACAGTAAAACTTCTGTGTTAGCCATGCTTTGCCCCATTACTATTCAGAATCAGACACTGTATTGTAATTATTATTATGTCAGAACCTGGACTGTCTTTTAACCGAGTTGAAACAACCTATGTAGTAGATAGGCCATTGACTAAATCGACAGAATGAGCTACTTGTAACTGCGTGTGCATGCATGTGTCCTCGTAACACATCCCTAAAGCACTGGAACGTTCAGAAGGAAAATTAACAATAAAAACAAACCAAAATAGTTCCCTCCAGAAGTTTAGATGCATTTCTTACATTCAGATGCATTTTATGTAAGCATCTCAAAGAATCTTACCAACGTGATCTAACTGGTAACATTAAGCAATGTCATATAACAATAAGCAACAATTAACAAAATACCTAAACCTCAAGGAATATTGTGACTGAAATGGTAAAACCATTACTAAGAAAATCCTTTGATAAGCAAAAAAGAAAAATTTTAATTATCTATCGGTTACAGTGATAGCTCTGGTGATACAGAGCTCAGACACACCGGCCGAGAGTTTAAAGCCACCCTGTGGTTCATGTTCTCACTGGAGGAACATGGAAGACAAGGTCTAGGACCTGCACTTCCTCTTCCTTAAGCACATCTGTAGAGAATTCTGCATGGATGAGACGCATGCTGATAGTTCCACAATGAGCCCAATTTTTGTACAAGATTTCCAAATTTTTTCAAAGGCTTACATTAAGTATGACTGGTATAGGTATTTGGAGAGAATGAACTAAAACAATGTGATTTTTCTTTCTTCCTAGCTCCTTGAGCACTAAGACCATGATTTGGACTTATTAACTACATAGTGACAGACGAACAGAAACACCAACAAGCACTAGGCAAAAACATTGTTACATATTTAAATTACATGCAAAAAAAGGGTACTAAAGGAAAAGCCACGAATAGAAATGGTATCTGAAAGGAAGGCACAGAGGAGAATCTCTGATTTCTCATGTATACGTACATTTGTCTGGTTCTCCTGCCAGTATTTAAATGGTCTTCCCTTACTGCAAAATTATGGCAGGAAAAAAGACCAGTTGCTTGGACAAGGCAATTTGACTCTATTTCTTCCTGAAGGTGGGTGGTGGCACTCAGATGGACACGCTGGACATTTGGGATTGCCAGCATTGGAAGAGAAGTACTCTCACTTGAGAGGAGTAAAGAAAAGAGATGGTAAAGAGAAAGACGCCAGGAAGGTCATCTGGCCCAGCAGAGCATTCGCAAGCAAACACATACACTGACCAACGGAAAGTTCTATCCTGGGTTGGCGCTACTGTATCCGATGCCTCTTCTCGCTCCCCCAATTACCTTTCTATTTTTACCTGGAGAGTCAAACTCCCCCTCCAAGTTGGGTGCGTTGTGGTCATCAAGGAAATCTGCAGCAGCATTTACGTGGCAATAAGCGGACGCGGTACAAAATTAAGTAGAGATGTGGCAGTTTCGAATTCTCATCAACACAGCCTGGTGCATTTTCTGACCTGAACTGCTAACCTGTGTGTTTATAAAAACTGATTTTAAAAAATAAGGCAGAAGGTACCAAGTCTGTACTTGGTGTGTGTAGACTTGGGCTTGGTTCTCCTTTCAACTGAGACCATTATTTTCCATTGCAAACCTCTTCCAACTAAATACACGGCCTCTGACAGCATGTTTTACCAGTCTCTGGGGGCAGCCAAGCTCCTTTTTCCTTTCTGGCAGCACCACCCAGACCCTCTCCCCTGCTCCAGGCATCACCACGCTGATGGATTAGACCGGTGTAGACGCCGACTCACACTGCAAAGGAAGTTGATGGTACTTAACAACTCAAGTACAAAGCCAATCGTACCAATATAGTTTTGTTTTGTTCCTAAACCAAAAACCCACAGTGTCATCATTCATTTTGACTGCTCTAATAAGTACTTTGTATTTAAATTGCTAGAAAAATAAAGAGTGACTTTAGACTATTCTCTCACATCAGCACTGTATACTGCTTTGAAAATCGTCTTTCCGAATGCTGGGATCTTTCTCCTCTTCTTCCCTTCAGCCACTACCCTGGTTCTCACTTATCACCTCCTTCTCAGCTGCACACCATGGCTCCCTAACCGGCCTGTGTCCTGCCAGGCCGGGCCCTGTGGACCACTGGGCGGCCACAGGAGCCTGTTTTGCTTGGACCACACAGTGTTGGCTGGGCAGCTGCCGAAGCAACGAAGATGAAGTGTGGACTCAGAGCCATCATCTTCCGGGGTTTGCTCCCCAGCACTGGTGGGGAGACAGCAGGGGAAGGGGACGACAGATCAACCCAGGGTGAGGATGTGGCAGAGTGCTTTTACTCCATCACCATTGACTCTGTTACCAACAGTGAGTGGCAGAGATTATTTTTTAAATTTCTTTAAATTCAGCTTTGAATTTTTTTTTAAAAGATTTTATTTATTTATTTATTTATTTATTTATTTATTTATTTATTTATCTGAGAGACAGAGAGAGAGACAGTACAAGCAGGGGGAGGCCAGAGGCAGAGGGAGAAGCAGACTGCCCGCTGAGCAAGGAGCCCGATGTGGGACTCGATCCCAGGGCCCTGGGGTCATGACCTGAGCTGACTGCTTAACTGCTTAACTGACTGAGCCACCCAGGCACCCCTTGGCTTTCGATTTTATTTATTAGTCCAAAATGTGAATGTTTCTATCCGGAAAATGAATATTAACTGTATTTATAAGGCATTGAACCGAACAGCTGTATTTCTTTTCAACAGGACAAAAGAGAATTACAGATGAAGAAGACCAAGTTTCTACTCTTTAAGATGTGTATGTCATGGAATGCACTATCAGAAAGGCAACCATGAAGTGAAAGGGACCTGGGCTATACGGACTCTCAGCAGTCCAATGATAGGACTAGAGCAAGTGTGATGTGGGGTTAAGCAGACCAAGGGGTCAGGAGTTTTGCTAAGAGAGGTGCTGGGGGTGGCGGGTGAGGGATTCAGGCTGGCAATGGATAGACAGATATCTGTGAAGGCCTGGGAGGCAGGAAGCGAGTTATCTGAAGGGCTGGAGGTCAGAGGGGATGCTGAGGCTCCATCATGACATGAAGAAGCATCCCTGGAAGGGAGAAAATCCCAGGTAGTGAGCCTGTGACCGGAGGCTGACGTCACAGTAGCTGAGACTGAGTAAATTACTTCACTAGACTCCGTTTCTGTTCTTAATCCTGTTTCCAGATCACTTGGCCTAGAGGTCTGTTTCCCACCAGGATTGTATAGGACAAATATTATCATGCATGTCTTTGAGGGAGAAAGAAAGAAGGAAGAGGAGCAGAGAAGGCAGTTATCACAGGAGAGCAAGTGGCTGGTCAGGGAGGTGAACAGGCCTTCACTGACCACATTTCGATCCACGGCGTTGACTCAGGACTTTTACAGGGTGCTGTGCTGTTCCGAGAAACTCTGTTATGCAAAGAGCGAGCTCATTACTTTAAATTTCTCTTCAGTGCTGGGTAGATTATAAGCATAACTATTTGGTACTTTAATTATGATAAACATCATAATTAACACTGAAAAAATTATAAGCCACAAAATGGCAGCAGATTGTCTATAATATTTCTCTGCACATACGATAAAGTGAAACAATTTTTTCCTGCTTTCAAGGATGTTCTTCTTTTTATTATCCCACAGTCCTGTAAGGTCTTGCTGTGTTTATTTGACCGATGAAACAATGAAGCTTTGAAACTTCTGCACCAAGAAACAGAAAGGACACCATAAAAGAAACACATTATTATGGCCTTGAACATCTGTGCTGAAGGATACACAAGCTCAAAAATAGTTTTGCTTCAATTGGGACTAACAGACAGGGTTGCCATCTGGGAACTGGAACAAAGATACGAAATTGGGCCCTTGCCCTCCCTCTTCCACACAGACTGCTTAACCCTTTGAGTGCTAGGCTCCATTTAGGCGCCTGGATGCCATGTCCTTGTAAAAGTATGACCTTGTCCGTTCCGCCTCCAAGTGGAGAAGGCAGCGTCAAGATAGGCACGCTTTCACCTAAGGACTCTGCATCCTCTAATTGTCAGGTTCCCTGTGATTAATAAAGTGGATAATTTTTATCTACCTCACTGCAGTATTTAAAGAAGTAATCTCCTGTGAAATTATTCTAAGATGATGAAACTTAAAATTATTTCTGCCCATTACCTTCCAACTAGGAAAAAAAGGCATACATGTTTTTGCACAGCCTCATATGGCTGGGTCTACGCTGAAAAGGGAATCTGGATCTAGATCGGGTTTCTTGCTATCTCCTAGTCCAGCAGAATGGATACTGTCACTAATTTATTTATAATTTTACAGTTGATATAACTGATTGTAAAGAACAAAACCCTGGGTTAAGTTGGAAAGAGCCCACTTTTCTGGAGGCTTGGAACATGAAACAGGTTAAGGAATTCAACCAATGTCTTATTTCCTCTTTTAAAATTATTAGAATCTTCATTTGGTACATGAAAAAACTGGGTCCCAGAAAAGTTAAATAACTGGTTTGAGAGTTAGTGCTAGGACCAGGACTCAAAATTACGTCCTCTTCACAGAGGTTACATGAGCTAACGCATGAGAAACATCCAGTGGATAGTGGTCTCCATTCGTCCTGGGATGATCAAAGTGGGTAGTTACGTGAGTGTCCTTTCAGTGCTAATTAGTATTGGAAGTTAGAGAGAAACGCCCCCAATTTTATTGTTCAGACCTTCATCTGTGTCCCTAAGCCCTAAAGTAATAGAAAACAGTTGTGATGAACTAAAATCTTTCGGCACTGATGTAAAATCTTCAGTTAGCCTCTTCCAAATTTGTGGCTTCCCCCGAGTTTAGGGGAAAAAAAATCAATCAAATGCTATTCCTCTGTGATTTTCTTCGGCATCACACAGAGCAAGCAAAATATAACAAATATTATATTATTAATATAACAAATCATTAAATAAATGTATTTAAATTAAATTTAAATGATTAAATTAAATAAATTAATAATTAAATCTTAGAGAAAAGGGTGGAAAGCCTATTTCTTAAAGTGCATACATTTATTGTATCAGCTAAAAATATTGTGTTTAACTAGTCTCCTTGCTTCCGCCCTTGCTCCCCTGAAGTCTATTCTGAACAGCAGCTAGACGGACTTCGTAAAAGTGAAATCAGGCAGTGTCATTCCTGTAGCGAGACGGGGGTCCTTACAATGGCCTACCAGTTCGCTCGGTCTATACCCTCTCCCCAGTCCCTCCACCCCACTCACTGGGCTCCAGCTCTGCTAAGTGTGTTGCTGGCTCTGCCCCAACACGCGGTGCTCAGCTCCCTCCCTCCTCCTTTCCTGCAGGGCCCTGCCCTAGGATCACTTTACCTAGGCCTTCCATGATTACCTTATTTTAAAAAACATCCTTTCTCTGGAGCATTAGAATGCCAATTCCTTGAGCACTGAGAATTTCATCTGTGTTTTTCACTGCGGGGTCCCCAGCGCCCACATCAGTGTTCAGAGAAGGCATTCAATGTATTTGTCAATGAACGTGTGGACAGACTGATCCGCAGGTAAAACACAACACCGCAGAGATGTCCTTATGCTGATTCCACTGTATCTAGACTAGCATTAGGCACTCAAAAAGTACTCCCTGACATGCTTCCTGACTTAAACAGCCTAACACCAAAAAGTGATTTTTCTCATTTTAAAGAAAAGCATGCCTCTTATAGCCACTGGAAAGCTTTGCAGAAGTGATGAGTTTCCAATGACATTTTTGATTTGATACTGAAGATTTTGCTCATTTAAAGACAAAATTCAACATTTCATTTCACAACTCTTGGGTCTCATGACAGAAAATGAAACATGTTCAGAAAACACTAATTACTGCAAAGCTCAGGCTGAGAAATGCAGATGAAATGTCTGGTCCCCTTCAGAATTCAAGATTTGCTGTTTTAAACTCTGCTGGTGCTTCTGTTCTTCCTCCTCAAAATGATGTGCCTTAAATTAAATCCCCTTCCTTAAGTAGTTGCTGTAGGAAGTGGCCAGGCATTCACCCTTGTTTAAAAACAAAAAGATTTCAATCCATTGGTGAAGGCGACATATTCCAGTCCCTTCTAGAATGTGAGCCTACCGGGGACCAAACTCTGGTCTCCTGGCACAAGGTGAGGCCTTATATACCACCTCACGAGAATAAATGTCCTGCTGGAGGAAGCGGAGGGCATTCTAAGCTTAAACGCTGAGTATTTCCGCTATAGGTTTGGCATAAACTGTTAGAATGCTTTCTCCACATTTATTTATATGCTAGGCATTTAATGGGCACACCCACAAATCACGGTTCCATTTGCAAAAGTCCGTAACTTAGTGAAACAGGCCTGTTGGATTTTATATTTTTTAAATAAACTGTATTTAATCTAACATTCATTTAATTTAGTGATGGCCTTTAACAAACCACAACTTGTTTCTTCATGAGTAAATATTTAAACCGGCCCACTGGCTTTAAACATTTCAAAGAGACTGAAGATAAAGGGCAGAGAAGTCAGATTTATAGCTGACGGGGTAATAATCAACAGCTACCGTTCTGGGGGCGGGATCAAAGCCCGTGGGCTACCGCTGAGCCTCCAGCTCAGGATACTCCTGCCTCCCTGACATCACAGGCACACAAGCCCTTCTCCAGAGCATCTCCAAGTTCAAGGGACACTGTCACCTGACCAAGTCAAGGCATTTAAACATTCCTTTCCTTTTTTTTTTTCACTTGGAACAGTTAGTAGCTTACAAATATTTAGCACTTTGATATTGGAGCAAAAGGACGAATGTCGAGTTAAGAAACATTTTTTTTTTTTTACCTACATTTTTCCATCTCTCATTTTATTTATTTATTTTTTTAATTCTTATGTTAATCCCCATACATTACATCATTAGTTTTAGATGAAGTGTTCCATGATTCACTGTTTGTGCATAACACCCAGTGCTCCATGCAGAATGTGCCCTCCTCAATACCCACTACCAGGCTAACCCATCCTCCCACCCCCCTCCCCTCTAGAACCCTCAGTTTGTTTTTCAGAGTCCATCATCTCTCATGGTTCGTCTACCCCTCCGATTTCCCCCGCTTCATTCTTCCCCTCCCGAAGAAACATTTTTTTAAAGAAGTTTTGATTTCTAGAACTGGAATGAAACTAGGGCTAAGATAAATATTTGAAATAGTGACATCATCATACAAAGCAGTAGCATTTATAGCACACTTTTAACACAGTTAAGCTGTCCAGCTATTTTTCCCACATCCTTGGGAAAGGAGGAGACTGCCATAACACATTTTTAACCTCTTTGTAGATTACCATTGTTCACCTCTTGGTAAGCAAATAAGCTGAAAGAAGGATTAATCATTTTCTATGGAAATCAGTCTAAAATAATTATAATGGGTTTCTGCTTTCTTAAAAAGATTTCAACAGGGGCGCCTGGGTGGCTCAGTTAGTTAAGCGTCTGTCTTCGCCTCAGGTCATGATCCCAAGGTTCTGGGATCAAGTCCTGCATTTGGCTCTCTGCTCAGTGGGGAACCTGCTTCTCCCTCTCCCACTCCCCCTGCTTGTGCGTGTGCTCTCTCTCTCTCAAAAATAAATAAATAAATAAAAATTAAAAGAAAAAAGATTTCAACAAATATAATTTGATTGTCTCTCCACCCCTTTTGTCCCCCACCCCTTTTGTGGGGTCCAGAAAGAATAGTGAGAACTAGGACTACTGGACCCAGTAGTATTAGGGACAAACCCTCAGGGGTCAGTCACTGGGATGCATGGGTCTGTTTGCGCTACACTAAATGGCACCAAATCTCGCAGGTTTGGAGCTTCCGTGGCTGTTTTGTGAGTGTTTGGGACTCCTCCCCGCTGGACCACAGGCTGCCCTTCTGCTTCTTGCCATCTCCATCTCTGCCTCTGCTAGTTCCTTCTCTCCCTTCTTCCCTCCACTGTGGCTCCTTTGATTGGCATAACAATGCTTATGACAAAAAATAAATGGATTCCGCTGGAGAGCTGAAAAGCTGTTCCCCTTGGCAGGGAGCTCTCCTGGGTTCTATGGGGAGACTGGCGGATACCTGTTTCTTCGGTTTCCACATAAGCAACTTTTAACCACTGCTATTTTAGATCGTTTTCCAATATAATAATGGAATTGCATCCTACTGACAAGAAGGAAGGCAGATCGTAGGGAAAAGCAGGGAACTGCAGAGAGTGCGAGAAGAGAAGAGCGACAGTCCTTCAGGGACCAACAAATCAGTGAGTGTACAGCAGAGACAAGCTCCCATTCCCACATCAGAGGGGATGGCTGGCTCTGTAAACCCTCAGCCTCAAGCCAGGGGCTCTTTTGTCTGTGCTGAGTTCTCTTTGATCTCAGTGCCTTCCTATCCCCTACCCTGAAAGTTCTGTTTAACAGGAAAGAGCTAAACTTGTAAGACTCCTCTTGGAGAAGTTCCCCTTCTCTGTTGCATTCACGACTTGCTCAGAATGCCCAGTGGCACCTGTCTGTTTCTGCAACAATCCCCAAGGCCACGTTCCATCCACGCAACTCATGGCAGCTGTCCCCTGGCCGGACACTTAGAGTCTTGGCCTGAGGACCAAGGACGACTTGAAAATCCTCAGTAAAGGGAACCCTTCATTAGCACATTGTGGCCTTGTGGGCCCATCCTGTAGAGGATCCAGTGAGTACCCTGGGAAGTCAGACCACTAAGTATTGGTGCGCTCATCACAAGAACTCTGCTGCAGAAATGATAAACACCCATAGATGGAATAAAAATCACATCATGTTTCCAAAGCAAATGCCAAACACTCCTGGATTATATGCATCTCTTCCACACCCCCTCACATGGCCACTTCTTCTCATCAGATTCATTAAGCGTAAGTGCCCCAAGATGCAGGGTACTGGCTGCTGCTGAGAATGCCAGGAACTGGGTGTTTAACCTCATCAGTCTAATGCCTAAAATATTCAGGCAACAGCTGAAGTCTGCTTGTAATTCACCAAAGGCAAGGTCTCCTCTTCAGCCTCCTCCTCCTCTGCTTTTAGAGAAAACCTTAAGGTTGGTACTGATTTCAAAGCACTCCCAATGTATTTCCTTTTAAATGTGTTGTATTTTCTTTAAAAGAGGTGTTTACCAGGCACCCTTACCTTAAAATAACCTCGCAATAATTGCACGTCGAATGTTAATCCCTTTGGACACATAACTATGGGCTCCCATCCACAGTGCAGAGATGGGGAAGGCTCCCTCCTGCACAGAGATGTGAATAGCAACAACGTGTCTAACAGAGCAGCCTTACAATCCAACTGGAGCCCAAATACCTACATGGTACTTTCATCAATAAGATCATTAAAATAATACTTAGATAGTGGATGAAAAAAATTATACTGCAAGTGGGAAAAGGATACAAAGTAGCATGTGCAGCCTAATTACATCCATTTTTCAAAAATCAGCGACATAGACAAAAAAGGGATGGAAGAAAACCACCAAGATGCTGGTTTTTGTTTTGGAAGCTCTAATGCGGGAAATGCTTTGCTTATGGTAGTCTCCCTTCTTTTTTTCTATGAAACTTTAAAAATTATCTTCAATGAGCAAATATTTCTTTTAAAAGCCTATTTTGATGTTACTTTTATCTGTTACTTAGAAGGTAGTTTCAGTTTCCTTTGGAAAAGGACCCTTTTTTTAATGTCATTTATTACTTATTGGTATAGAGATCTGCTGTTCTTTGAGGCCAGTAAGCCATGTAGAATTCCTAAATAGTTCCAGGCCAACAGAGCTCCTGCTTTTCTCCCCCCCACCCACCCTGCTCCCCCACAGTGACTTATCTGGTCACTTATCTCTTCAGAATCACGTGACTTGTTTTATAAAGCCCCCAAGAACAAAGCAAACATCTAGGTTAAACACACTTAAATAAAGCTGTACTCGGATGAAAAACCGCTTTGAATTTTTTCAAAACCATTTGTTCCAACCATGGTATTTGTTCCAAATTAAGTAAACATTGCTAAAAGAAATCATACAAAATCTGCATTTCTTATCAGGCCCAGGGCAGGATATAGTTCTTCTAAAATTTCTTGTGTGTTTTTCTCGATTTCCCCTTAACGCTCTAAATGGGTGCACATTTTTAGGAAGTGAAGATAAAGTGATGAGGAACAGAGCCTTGAGCAGGGATTTTTATGTAAAGGGTGCCTTTTATTGATCTGCAATTTACAGTGATGTCACTAATCAGCTCTGTGCTCCATGCCCAACCAGTCATTCTCATGAATTAATGCTATTGGTGACCTGACCAAGAGGTTATGAGTGGATAATCAATTACATACAGTCACACATTTTGAGGGGAGGGAAGCTTCGAGCTCATGTTGGTTGGGCATGTGGCCTGAGGCCTTAGGCGGTGGGACAGGGAGGAAAGAGACCAGCCTAAGTAGGGTTTCTTCAGACTGGTACTCTAGCATTTCAAGTAATCAAACACAAAAATCCACTGCAGCCCCTTTCTAAGTATCCTTCATCGCTCACCTGCCAGTGGGGGTGAAGGACAGCAAGACAAAATCAAAGCCAGCTGCATCATGAGATCCTTCCCATGTGGGACAAGTCCCAACTTCCATATCCTCCAAAGAGCACACCTGGGTTGGGATGGGACTGTAGGAGACTCAGGGCAGAAGTAGTCACCATTTAGAAGAAAGCAGGCCAGCAGGCAGATAGTCATTACTGAGCTCACTCTGAGTCTGGTATGTTTCTGGATAGGAGTTCATTTAGTTCTATTTAAAATCTGCATGAGATAATAGTCCATGCTCATGGATTGGAAGAATTAACGTTACTAAAATGCCCATACTACCCAAAGCAATGCACAGATTTAATGCAGTCCCTATCAAAATTCTAATAGTATTTTTTTTCACAGAAATACAACAAAACTTCCTAAAATTTGTGTGGAACCACAAATTCCATGGACAAAGCAATCCTGAGAACAAAAGAACAAAGCTGGAGGTAACATGCTTCCTAATTTCAAACTATATTATAAAGCTATAGTAATCAAAACAGTGTGGTATTGGCATAAAAACAGACTCCTAGATCAATGGAACAGAATAGTGAGCCCAGAAATAAACTCACATAGAGAAGGTCAATTAATTTATGACAAAGGAGCCAAAAATAAACAATAAGGAAAGGACACTCTTGAATAAATAGTGTTGGGAAAACTTGACAGCTACATGCAGAAGAATGAAACTGGACCACTTTCTTACACCATACACAAAAGTCAACTCAAAATGGATTAAAGGCTTGAATGTAAGACCTGAAACCATAAAACTCCTAGAAAAAAATTGGTAATACACTCTTTGACATTGGTTCTTGGTGATGATTTTTTGGATCTGACACCGAAAGCAATGTCAACAAAAGCAAAAATAAACAAGTAGGACTACATTGAACTAAAAAGCTTCTGCACAGCAAAGTAAACTATCAACAAAATGAAAAAGCAACCTACTGAATGGGAGAAGATATTTACAAATCATACATCTGATAAGGGGTTAATATCCAAAATATATAAAGAACTCCTACAACTCAATAGCAAAAAGAAATCTGATTAAAAAATGGGCAGAAGGTCTGAATAGACATTTTTCCAAAGAAGACATACAGATGGCCAACAGGTACATGAAAAGATGCTCAATATCACTTATCATCAGGGAAATGCAAATCAAAGCCACAATGAGCTGTCACCTCACACCTGTTAGAATGGCTAGGATCAAAAAGACAAGAAATAACAAATGTTGGCGAGGATGTGGAGAAAAGGGAACCCTTGTGCACTGTTCGTGGGAATGTACATTGGTGCAGCTACTGTGGAAAACAGTATGGAGGTTCCTCAAAAAAATAAAAACAGGGCGCCTGGGTGGCTCAGTCATTAAGCGTCTGCCTTCAGCTCAGATCATGATCCCAGGGTCCTGGGATCAAGGCCCACATCGGGCTCCTTGCTCCACAGGAAGCCTGCTTCTCCCTCTCCCGCTCCCCCTGCTTGTGTTCCCTCTCTGGCTGTGTCTCTCTCTGTCAAATAAATAAATAAAATCTTAAAAAAAATAAATAATAAAAATAGGACTATCATACAGCTCAGCAATTCCACCTCTGGGTATTTACCTGAAGAAAATGAAAACATTAACTCAAAAAGATGTATGCACCCTATGTTCACTGCAGCATTATTTAGGATAGCCAAGACATGGAATAACTTAAGTGTCCATCAATGGATGAATGGATACAGAAAATGTGACATGGGTCCCTTAGAGAGTTGACAGAAATATGGGAAGTTTTCAATTTTTGTGTTTCTGTTAAGTCATTACTTTGGTTTACTTCGGGTATTATATAAATATAAGAAAATGTATTTACATTTGTTTAAAATTATTCTTGTGTTATCAATACAGACAATATTTTCAAGACTTGTTTGTAGCGTGCTATCAGCTGCATATTTAGAGCACAATTTACGTATGTTTTGGGGCAGCTTCAGTGGTGGCCTGAGTCATCCCTGCAGCAGAAGTACCTACAGACGTCATATAAGAAGCAAACAATGCTTTGCTATGACCACGAACTTCATTTGGACTCGCGGTGCTACCAGGAAACCCACTATTTTCTCAAATCAACTTCCCTCCCACACTCTGTGATGAGAATCTCAAAGACCTGTGCTTTTCCAGCCTCTGACTTCCTTGGCGTCTGCCTGACTTGGCAGAACACAATGCCTCCTACTTCACACACATACAAGCCAAGTCTATGAGCCCCTCACCCCCTGCCACTGAATGCAGAAGTCCATGTTCGTTGCCCCACTCCACTCTTTCACTGGTTGGAGCAGGGAGCACTCCCTCCTTCCAGAGAAGGCCAACCCAACAAGTGTGCTTCAGGATCCTTTTCCAGAAAACCTTATAGGACTGATAATTCTACTGTTCTCTCATATAGTCAACCTCTCTCAACTGGACCCTTTCCTTTAACCTGCAAACAAGCAAATGTGTCTCTCACCTCAGAAATGAAATAAAACAAAACCCCTCCAATGCCTGCATATTCCCATGTCACCTTCACAGGCAAACTTCTGGACAGTTGTCTGTGATCATCTCTATTCCTCCCCTTATGTTAGCTTGTCATTTCATTATAATCTGGCTTCATTTCCATTACTAAGATTGTGCTTGTCAATGTCACGATAGATGTCCAGGGTGTTAAGTGCAAAGGAAATTTCCAGGGTCAACTGATCCGACTTGCACAGGAGAGGATGCTCTCATACTCTCCTTACTCCCTCCGACTTCCCTGGCCCTCGGTTGGTCTCCTTTTCTGGCTCATCCTCCTCTAACTGATCCATTAGATCACAGCTCGAAAGTCATGGTTCTGGAAAGTCTTCCCTGATGTTCCTACCTCATTATCCATTACACATTCTCAGGGCCCTGCAGATCCCTCCCGGCACAGGACTGGCCAGTCACGCTTCTACATCTATGTGGGTAGTATCTGAATACTGTTTAATTTGGAGCAGGTATTTGACGACTCCCCCACTATGCCATGAGCTCCAAGAAGAAAAGAATTGGGGTCTATTTGTCCATCATTGTGTGCCTGGCCCCCAGTAGGCACTCAAATATTTGTTCAACAGTTAAATGAAAAAGGCTCTGTCTCACAGGACGATGGTATTTTACTCGGCCAATCAGATTCTCTCCTTCAGAAGCATGACTGGGAAATACCGACCAGTCCCTTGGAAGCATGAGGGGAAAGGAGGAGATGTAAACAGAGTCCCGCTGGCTAAGAAAGCATCAGTGGTGCTGACCAGAGCCCAGGGCAGAACTCAGAGCCTCTCCTGCGGCAGGGGGCTATAGCCCCCAGACTCCAGGGCTGCCCCAGGTCCCAAATAAGAGCTGCCCCCAAGTTCAGGGAAGTCCCAGCCTCTCACTACTACATATATCCTTGAAACAAACCCCATTACTTTTTTTTTTTTTAAGATTTTTATTTATTTATTTATTTGAGAGAGACAGAGAGAGCACAAGCCGGGAGAGGGGCAGAGGGAGAGAGAGAAGCAGACTCCCCACTGAGCAGGGAGCCCTCCGTGAGACTCGATCCCAGGACCCTGAGATCATGACCTGAGGCAGACAACTGAGCCACCCAGGTGCCCCAAACCCCATTACTTGAGGAAGCTTGAGTGGTGTCACTTTCTTACAGCTGAGTCTAAATAAAACAGGAACTCCTCAGCAGGGAAAAATTACTGGAGAAGTAGTTCTTTGTGGATGAGTTGAAATACTCAAAGTAGAAGAAATGAAAACATAAGGCGCCTTACATAATTCCCCCAAAAGACTTCAAGACCTCTTTTTGAGGAGATTAGTTGTGCCCTGGAATTATTCCCAAAACCTGTGCCAAAGGCAGCAAACTTTCCTTTACAGAGATAAGGATTAACACTTACTAAAGACCCCTGACTGTTGTTTCGGGATTTGAAAGGCTATTACCTTGTGCACTGCATTTGGGACTTACAAAAATAATTTGTTTTTCTTTGCTTTCTAAAGAGTTTCATATATGAAGAAATAGATCTATACATATAAATTAAGCTAGTTAATTTTCTTTTCAAATTGTAACTTACTCAGGGCTTTACAAGACATTGGAAGTTAAATGTGAAAACTATGTTTAAAGTCTAATTTATGACGTCTGAGCTTAGCCAGATCCCTAAAGGCAAAAATTCCAATGCCTCAGACTTATGACCAGATCATATTAAATTTAAACCGAGTAAATTAAAGAGAAAAAAAAATAATCCTAGTACTTTCCAACTCTACACTGGGCAATAGCAGTTACTTTACTAAATCTTTTAATGGTAGTTTGGGATGAAGTGCATGATCTTAATTTGCCTTCTGGATGAAATGATGGAAGAGCGGACCCACAGGCAAGCCCAGGTCACCGCCCCATTTTGGTTGGCAAGAGGACATGTCCTTTTGCAGAATGTGCAGCATAAAAGACCTCCTCTATGTTTGATTTTTAGAGTTTTTATTTAAATTATGAATATTAGAACAAACAGGGCACCTGGGTGCCTTAGTCAGTTAAGCTCAGGTCATGATCTCAGGGTCCTGGGATCGAGCCCCACGTGGGGCTCCCAGCTCAGCTGGGAGTTTGCTTCTCCCTCTCCCTCTGCCTGCTCCCTCTGCTTGTGCTCGCTGTCTCTCAAATAAATAAATAAAATCTTTTTTAAAAAAGATACATTTCTTTCTTAAAAAAAAAAGAATATTAAAGCAAACAAAAAGTCAACATGTAGTAGATTAGATCAGCCAACAGAGGACAGATTAGACAGCTTGGTTTTTCTTCGGGAGACAATGTGTGGTGACAAAAGCACAATGTTTGGGGGCGTTAGGTAGACCTGGGTCTGAATTGTGTCTCCACTATTTCCCACCCAACAGGGGAAAGTTCATAACCTTTCTGGACCTGGTGTCCTCATTGACAAATGTAGGCTGATGATGGGGCAGTGAGAAAATTAAGTAAAACAACAGTTTACCTATTATGACTGATACAGAACATTTGATACTCCATTTGTTAAATGCAAAGACTTATTTGGCAAATTGCTTGCATATTATAAAGAAGAGGGTCACCACACATTTTTGTGAAACTTAGAATCTTTTTTTTTTTTTTTTTGCCTTTCTACTACATCAAATGAAGAAGAGAAAGTAATACACTTTAGTAAAGGACATAATAATATGGACTGCAAATTCCATGACATTCTTGGAAACGTAAGTACTGTGTGGCCTTATCAATAATGCAATAACTTCCAGTTAGTTCAGAGGGGTCTTGTGTCAGAAAGAAGCAAGGGGACATCAAAGCAACCCTAAATATGCACATCCATATTAGCAATGCTCTCCAGAAAGGCATGAGCAACCTATTCACAGGATCAAGCACCTTCCCTCACCCTCCCTGCTGGACTTTGCTGGTGCCTGTGTACTAGAAGCACAGCTCACTAGAGCCCTGCTTAGCAAAGACAAGCCCTGAGCATGCTGGGGGAGCCCACCTGCTGATTTCTTTCCCCACCCATCACCTGTGAGTTTCCATTGGCCAGATGTGTAGTTAGGATCAAGAAAAGCGAGGAGCTACTCTCCTTCCTATTCAACATCAATGCAAATTGATAACTTGTAACAAATACCTTTTATATGGAAGGAAAAAATACGATCAAAAAGATTATTGTTAAATACAAAGAATAAAAGGCAAAATTTTCTCATTTACAGTTGTATTCCCACCATGCAGTGGGTTTTCTCCTCCTGTTTACTTGTTAAATGAAAAAAATGAAGGAGTGAAGGAAATGAGCCAATATTTAATTTAAATACATTAATTAGGGCAGGTGATTCATGGAGAGGAATGTCTCTGGAAAGGCAGGGAAGCCACCACGTGATAGTACAGGGAGTAAGAAGGGAAAACACAGGAATTCATGGGGCTGAGGCAAAGACATTATGCCTTAGGATTTGGATCACCTAGTTAATTGGAGTTGCCTGAGTAATATATCTAGAGTGAGAGATAAAAGTTTGAATGAAACAAGCAGCAGCAAAATATCTGTATTTCACTCTGAGATTCAAATCAAGGGACACAGTTGGCTGACTGAGGCACCTAACAAAAGGGCTTTATATCCTGCTAGAAGCTTGACAAAAGAAAGCATGCTATAAGCCCCACCGTGGAGAGAGATTTTGCTCCATTTGCTAACTGTAGAAAAGTTTCTAAAAAAAGGCCGAGAGCCCTTCTGCTGTGTTTGTATGGAGTTCACTCACAGTGTGGCTCATAAGGAGGAGGAGGGTCTCCGCAAGGTACGCACTCCATGTCTTGAAAACCAACAAGCTTTGTCTTCCTATAAAATCTAGAAGAGAAAAGAAAAGAATCCTCATTAGCTCTTTCTTCTAAGCTCAGAGTTACAACAAACAGATTCATGATAAATTATCAGTCCTCTCCATTACCGGTTTTATTTAAAAAAAAAATAGCAACTAAAAGGCTTAAATACAACAGTATCTTAGACAGACACATCCTTAGATGCAGTGACCCCTTAAGAAATATCAATTTTACTAAACATAACTTTGTAAATTCTACTCAGCCCCACTATACTGAGGTGGTGGTGCTGGTAAGGGAATAGGAAATCAGTGGTCTTTGGCATTTCTATTGTCATTTAAACGACAAAACCCCTCCTAAATCAAGTGCCAGTTTTTAAACACTTGAAATTCAGAGACCAAAAAAACCAAGCAAACTATAAAAGTATGGAAAAATTTAGGGAGATGCTTATACAGTCTTCATAAGGGGATCTAGAAGGATCTAGGCATGATAAGAAACACAGCAGCCAGAACGGAAATCAACAGTTTTCACCACACCCCCTCACACCCCCCACAAAGACCCCCACACACCCACACATACACACACATGCACACCGATACATACACACAGCCACACACACACACATGCATACCCATACATACACACACATACACACAGATGCACAGACACATACACACACCTGCACACCCTCCCCACACACATAATACACATCTGCACACACACATGCACACATACATACACACACCTGTACATACACACACTTGCACACACATACACACAGACGCACACACACTTGCACACACACATACACAGACGCACACACACATGCACACCCATACATACACACATGCATACACACAGACGTACACACACAGACAGTATTAAAGACATCTGAAGAGCAAAAATAAAGCATCAGCAACACAGTTAATGGGCAAAAGAAAACTGAAAAATAGTTCTAATCATAGTATCCTCTATAACTTCAGTCTGTAGTAGAAACCTTAAAAATCATAATGGTAAAGGTGAACACTGCAATTGAAAAACAGGCAAAGGACATTAATTCCCCAAAGAAGAACATTTCATAATTTTAAAACTGCATAGTTGAAACTCTAAAGAGCATGATGCAATTAAATTCTTAAAAATTTAACCTCATTAAACTAATCGAGTAAAGGCAAGTTGCAATGAAAAGATCCCATTTTTACTTAGAAAACTGGGAAAGTGTTGGTGTGACCAGTGGCATTATAAATTGCTACTTGTAGGAGGGCAGCATAGCAATATGTCATCAGAATGCAATAAAATTTTTTATATATCCTTTAACCAGTAATTTCATTTTTTCGAGGTTTATCCTAAAGAAACAATCAAGTGGGTGAAGCTGTATTTAGAACAATGCAATCACAGTATTGTTTATGAAAGGGAAAAACCCAGTTAGGCACAATTTCAATAATGCAACAGGAGATATGACTATCCATGGTAGTCCCAAGGCAATGGAATACAAAATGTCCTTTAAGAAACAATGATGTAGATCTCCTATATGTATTTTTTTTAACTCATGAAATAGCAGTAAGTAAAAAAAATAGGAAAGGTGAGTAATATAATTATATATTGTACAGGCACATACTTTGGTATATAGCTCCTTTCAGATTTTTTACCAAAGCAGCTAAAATAATTTACACATATATATTGGCATTGAAAAAAATTGGAAGGATATTATATACCAAATATTAACAGTGATTATTTCTAAATATATTTCAAAATCTATTTTTCTATGATGAAATAGTGATATGGAGAATAAATTTGCAGACCAAGTCTATAGAGGGCAAGATAGATGCTATTATTTTGTGAAATTGGGTATTGTAGTAGCAAATATGTATGATTTATGGTTGAAGAAAAATCTGCATTTAAAACTAGGTAAATTATCTCAAATGCCCAGATACATTCAGTATTTGCTTAGCCTTCCTTTTCACACTTCCTGATACTGAAACATATCACAAAGCTATAATAATCAATGTAGTGTACAATATACAATACAGTATAATAAACAGTTACAGCTATAATAATCAATATTGGCATAAAGACAGACATGTAGACCAATAGAACAAAACAGAGAGCCCGGAAATAAACTTTTACATATATGGTCAAATAATCTTCAACAAGAGTACCAAGACCACTAAAAGGGGATGGGATAGTCTCCTTCACAAATGGTGCTGGAAGGGGCGCCTGGGTGGCTCAGTTGTTAAGCGTCTGCCTTCGGCTCAGGTCATGGTCCCAGAGTCCTGGGATTGAGCCCTGCAGCAGGCTCCCTGCTCGGCGGGAAGCCGGCTTCTCCCTCTCCCACTCCCCCTGCCTATGTTCCCTCTCTCGCTGTGTCTCTGTCAAATAAATAAATAAAATCTTAAAAAAAAAAAAAAAGGTGCTGGGAAAGTTGAATATCCACATGTAAAAAAATGAAGTTGGAACTTTATCTGACACCACATACAAAAACTAATTCAAAATGAATTAAAGACCTAAACATAAGGCCCAAAACTATAAAACTCCTAAAAGAAAACAGGAAAAACTTGATGACGTTGAATTTGACAATGATTTCTTGGATATGACACCAAAAGGCAATCGAAAGGCATATGTGAAACAGACAACAAAAGGAAGGATACATTGGGCTACATGAAACGTAAAACTGTTACGCATCAAAAGATACAATCAATGTATAGTTATCCCCAAACTCATCAAGTTGTATACATTAAATATGTACAGCTTTTTACATGTCAGTTATACCTCAATAAAGTGGTTAAAAAAAGTTAAGTCACATCAAAAAAGTATTAACTGATAATAAAATAATAATTTTTCCAGGATTAAAAAAGATACAATCAACAGAGTGAAAAATGAACCCACAGTAGGGGAGAAAATATTTGCAAATCATGTATCTGATAAGGAGTTAATATTTGAATATATAAAGAACACCTAAAATTCAACAACAAAAATCAAATAACCCGATTAAGAAAATGGGCAAAGGACTTGAATAGATATTTTTCCAAAGATGATATACAAATGGCCAATAAGCACACGAAAAGATGGTCAACAGCAAACGTCACTCATCATTAGCAAAATGCAAATCAAAACCACAATGAAGTATCACCTTATACCTATTAGGATGGCTACTAAAAACCAAACTAAAACAAAACAATCAGAAAATAACAAGTGTTGGGGAGGATACGGAGAGAAACTGGAACCACTGTGCACTGTTCATGGGAATGGAAAATGGTGTAACTGCTGTGGAGAACAGTATGGCGGTTCCTCAAAAATTTAAAAATACAACTACCAGATGATTCAGCAATTCCACTCCTGGGCTGTATCCAAAGAACTGAAGGCAGAGTGTGGAAGAGATATCTGCATATCCATGTTCCTAGCAGCACTATTCACAATAGCCAAAAGGTGAATGCAGCCCAAATGTCTGAGGAGAAATGTACTTTCACATCCTACAGCATGGATGAACCTTGAGGACATGTTAAGTGAAACAAACCAGTCACAAAAGACAAATATTACATGATTCCACTCAGAGTAGGTATGTAATCAAATTCATATAAACAGAACGTAGCCAGTGGTTACCAGGAGCTGAGGGGAGGAGGAAAAGGGGAGTTATCGTTCAATGGGTATAGAATCTCAGTTTGGGAAGATGAAAATGTTCTGGAGATCCGCTCACAACAATGTGAATGTACTTAACATTACTGAACTGTACATTTAAAAATGGTTAAGATGGTAAATTTTATGTTATGTGTTTTTTACAACAAAAATGCATAAAAAATTTAAAATAAGGTAAAAACCATAGGCCAATGTAAATGAGCTTTCTTATTAAAGATGTATTTCTTACTAAACCCTGTAATATATTCAAGTGTCTTTGCTAATGATGAGTGACGTTTGCTGTTGGCCATCTTTTCGTGTGCTTATTGGCCATTTGTATATCATCTAATATTATTTATCCTGTCAGCCAGAAAATTTGCCAAATTATAAGTAATTGAACATTGACACAGTCTAAAATAGTTTTATACATAAACACTCATTCTATATAATCAGGACAAAAAGTGAAATAAAAAATGTAATAGGCAACATTTTCTATATCAACTTTTGATATAGAAATACATACATTTTCTAGATCAACTACTGATATGGAAATACATACTTTAAACATTGTCTATATCAACTATTGATATAGAAATACATACATTTTCTATATCAACTATTGATATGGAAATACATACTTTAAACATTTTCTCTATCAACTATTGAAATAGAAATACATACTTTAAAACTTCTTGGGAAACAAACATAGACATTTAACATTTTTAAAATAAAGAAATCTAGTGATGGAAGAGTCTTGAGGTCTGAGCTTTCCCTGACAACTGAATAAAATAGCCAAAAATTTATTGATTAAAATATGGGTTTGAGCCATCATGGAAATGAGGCTAGAAGGTGAGCAAATTACATCAGGTTTTGAATGATCATTAAATATGAAGTAGAAATAGCTTGAAATCCTACCTGGAAATGAGGCTGAGTGGGCACATGGAGTCTCAAGGCTCCCGTGTGTATAACCACTGCTCACAAGGAGAGATGATGCTTGGACGTTACTCTGAGAGCCGCTAACAGCAGCCACACAGAGATTATACAAAAGCACTCAGAATCTGCTCTGCCAGTTTCTTTATGCCAATGGCTTCATGGCAGAATCTAAGATTTTTTAACTTAATTCTTAAATTAAATTTTAAAATTTAATTTAATTTAATTTTTTAATGAAAAATAATTTTTTAACAAAATTTTCAAAACCATCAACTGACTCTCCTTTTTTCCTGTCTTGTACAAAGTGACATTAAATCAGAACCCTAAAACACAGAATATTTACTAAATTATAAATGATATACTAACCATCATGGACATCGTGTTTTTAATTTTTAGAAGAGTTGCCTCAAAATTATCCTCCAATTTGAAGATGAAGGTACAGAAATTAGAGTTTCAACATGTAATTGAAAATATTAAGTGCATAAATAAATGTATCAATCTTGAAAAATTATTTTACTTTTTCTTGCTTAGACTGCCATGGTTTTGGGGACACAGAAACATTTGCAACTCTGCTTTCTGACCAAGTGAGGAAGGACACAAGTTTTAAAAAATAAAATAAAATAAAAGGGATCAGGGACATTTACAGGTGTCTGGCTAAACTGGCTTCTATAGTTGAACTTCAAATTTTACTCTGGGCATTCAGATAGCTAATGCAAAAAAACAAAAGGAAATCACATTGGATTTTACCCAATCATGGTCTGATGAGAGGCAGCATGTAAATACATCTTTTAGATCCCAAATTTTCTCCAACACTGAATTTGGAGAGGAATTTTTAATTGAACTGAATCCAAATAACACAGTTTGCCTAATGAACACCATGTTTGAAGAGTGCTCTTTTAAGAAAGCCTGGTTGTAGGGCCACCTGGGTGGCTCAGTCAGTTAAGTGTCTGCCTTCGGCTCAGGTCATGATCCCAGAGTCCTGGGATCGAGCCCTGCATCGGTTCCCTGCTCAGTGGGAAGCCTGCTTTTCCTTCTGCAGGCTGCTCCCCCTGCTTGTGCTCTCTCTCTCTCTGACAAATAAATAAATAAATAAAATCTTAAAAAAAGGTTAGCTATCCTCATTACTAGAAGCAGCAGAGAACTGGCAGGGGCCGGGTTATTCTTTCAGGCCGGGCCCCAGGTCCCCTTAGCAGAGAAAGGATGGGAATATGGGAGGCAGAGGAGGAGGCCGGAGGCCCACTGCAAAAAAACAAAAAACAAACAAACAAAAAACAGTCATGTAAATCTTTCACTGGCTCCCAGGAACATTAATTGGTGAGGAGGTCAAATATGTATTTCATGCTTACTGTGGATTAGGCACTCTGCTTGGCACTTTGCATGCATTATAGTCTCAATCATTCCACTAATCTGCGGGTTGGTATTATTAGATGATCATTTGTAGGTGAGAAGAATGGGTGTCAGAGAAACTTAGGAATTGGCCTAAAGTCATTGGACTTATTTGGGAACAAGGGCACTGGCCATCTCCAATCACTCAAATTGAGGGCACAGAGGACAGAGTATTCCCACACAGTACCACTACTGGGAAAGAGGCCGCTACCCTCCTGCTGGGGCTGAGCCTCTGGGCAGCAGAAGATCCTTATCTGGGTGAAGCTAAGGCTTCAGAAGGCAGGAGTAACATCAGAAATGAAAATGTCCACCCTCTGACTGCCTTGGGCATCACTTTTCTGGGAGCAATATGCAATTTGTTTATTTTCTTTCTGCCTCAATTTTCCTGTCTATAAAATGGGTTTCAATTATTTACCTTCTTCACACAAATATAGTGAAGCTGGGTGAGCACTTTAAAACACTCTGGAAGGCCTGGGTAAAAGTCACTATATAATTATTGCCTGCCTTGTACATTCATGCTGGCTTAGAAAGGATGTAATTTTAAACTAATCATATAAATAAACTATGAAACATCATTCAAATGTCTACTCACTTATATATGACTTTCCCACATCTAAGCATTTACTTAAAGAATGAGCAAACATTGTAGAAGCTAGAGCTGTGGGCTCAGATGACAATGAATGAGGTTAAGCATGAGGAAGCACTTTTGGGGGGAGGTCGTGGGGAGAATGCACCCTCTCTCACACTCCGGCTGCACACCCCTGTGGGTTCCCTCTTTGTGAAAACCGGATCCCCTGGTCCTGTGCTTTTCCCTACTCTCTCTGCCCCTGAGTCTCCTGTGGACCTCCTCTTCTCCCTGCCCCACAGAGGAAGAGAGCAGATGGAGACTGACATGCTTTTAGCAGAACTGTAGAGTAAGAACAGCAGAGATGAGGCAGATGTTTGCTTCGTGTTCCTCAATTATGTTAGCATAAGGTCAAAACTCTGGGTACTGATATTCACAGGTATCAGCATCACCTAAGTTATAGACCGTTCCTTTTTTTTAAGTAGCAGATTACTTGAGATCTAATTCACATATATTAAATCCACCCATTTAAAGCATAAAATTAAATGGTCTTTAGTGTACTCACAGAATTGTGCAACCATCAGAACAGTTTTAGACATTTTTATCACACCAAAAAAGAAACTCTGTACCCTTAAGCAGTCACCCCTCACTCTTCCCAACACCCCCACACCCCCCCCACCAACCACCAGCCCAGGTAACCACTCATTTACTTTTTGTCTTTATAGATTTGTCCATTCTGGACATTGCATATAAATGGAATCATATAATACTTTTTTTGTGATTGGCTTCTTTCACTTAGCATAATGTTTCTTAGGTTCATCCATTTTGTTGCATGTATGAGTGATTCATCCCCTTTCATCACCAAATAACATTCCCTTGTTTGAATGTACTCCATTTTGTTAACCCATTTATCAGTGGTTGGGTATCTGGGTTCTTCCCACTTTTTGACCATTATGCATAATGCTGCTATGAACATTTGTGTACCCATTTTTGTGTGGACAGGTTTCTAATTGTCTTGGTTCTATACCGAAGAGCAGAATTGCTCAGTCGCATTGTAACTCTATTTCAGCTTTTTGAGGAACCGCCAGACTGTTCTCCAAAGCAGCGGTACCATTTTCCATTCCCACCAACGGTGGACGATGTTTCCAATTTCTCCCCATCCTCACCAACCCTTGTCATTGTCTTTTTGGTCACAGCCATCCCAGTTGGCTTGAAGTATGTGGTTTTAATTTGCATTTCCCTGATGGCTAATGACATTGAGCATCTTTTCATGTGCTTATTGGCTGTGTATCTTCTTTGGAGAAAGGTCTGTTTGAATCCTTTGCCCATATTTTAATTGGGTTATTGGTCTTTTCATTATTGAGTTATAGGAGTTCTTTATATATTCTAGATAAGACAGTTCCTTATCCCATATATGATTTATAAATTGTTCCTCTAATTCTATGGGTTGTCTTTTCATTTTCTTGATGATATCCTTTGAAACACAACAGATTTTAATTTTGGTGAAGTGCAAGGGCTCTTTTTTCTTTTATTGCTTGTGCTTTTGGCGTTAGACCACTACATTTCATACCTGTCCAGGTGCTGCACCTTTGCATAATATTGCATAGGGTCGCAGTTGGCCCATCAGGCCATCTCTTACCCTGCCCTTCAGGCCCACAGGTTTGTCTTATCTTCTGCCCCTCAACAAGAGCCCCAGAGCCCCACTGTGCCATTTGGCCAGAACTACTCTGATCTGTGGGCATGTTCTGGCTAAGTCTAGTTAGAGCCCTGCCTCTGCAGTGACTGGGAGCCCGGATTCCCGTGTTAGACTCCTAGAGTCCCTGAACTCCAGGGTCACGTCCACATTAGGGCCTGTCTCTGCGTTCCCTGTGTCCACAGCGTTCTTCCCCCACACACCTACTTAGCAAACTGCCTCAACTCCTCCGAGTCTTGTTCGGAGCTCCCGTACCCAGGTCACCCACCCAAACACTGCCCTTTGCCTACCCATCGCTGCGCATGCCTAATCCGCCTTATGTGCTCTAGGATCTCCTTCTTCCACAGAAATCATCCTCTGCTACCTTTCTGCAGAATTTACGTCTTTATTATTTACTGTTTAGATCTTTCTAAAACCCTTATTAGGATACAATCTCCACGTGGGTAGGGTTCTTGGCCTCTACCTCAGCAATGCCTAGTTTCTGCTAAAGCAATGCCTCCTAGCTGCTTCACAAATACCCGTGGAAATGAGTGAATGGCCGTGATTTGCATTTCTCTGATCGCTAACGAGGATGAACATGGCCGTGTGATCACAGGCCGCACGTGTTTCCTCTTTTGTGAGTTGCCCGTCCCCTCTTTTGTCCATTTGTCCACGTTTTCTTTTTCATCGATTTATAGGAAACTCTTTAGATTCTCGTGACACTAATCCTTTGTTAGTGCGCTTATTCATTTTTATTTATAACCGGCGCCCGCCACAGCGCACAGCCCACGGTGGGCACAGAAGTCATGACCACCCGACAGAGGCGTTCAGGTTCCTGTTAGTGTGCGTTCACCTTTAGGAGGGAACAAGGGAAACGCCTGTTTAAAAATAATTCCATAATTACGAGGGAAAGAAATCGCCCGACGTACCCCGGCAAGCAGTCCCCGCAGACGGCATCGCTGGTGACGGAACAGTTGGCCTTCTGGAAGCGGTTCACCGCGGCGCACTCCAGGCACGGCTTGCATTTCTGAAAGCCCCAGTCCTCCTTGAACCGGTGCGGCCTGCATGTCATGCACTGGGCATCCTCCCCGTAGCCAAAGCCGCATTCCTGCGGGGATTAACAGGCAACAGAACGCTATTCAGACGTGGCAAGCGTGAAAAAGACGGCTGGGATAAAAGGAAGACCTGGTCTAATAATTACCGAGTGCCGGCCTTCCTGGATACAAAGGCGGCCCTTTCAGCAAGTTCAAATGTGTCTCCCACTGCTAATAATCTCTCTTACTACCAGAAGTATACTTAGTCATCCACTTTATTCAAGAAGCCACGAGCATTTGAATAACAAAGGTTCTCCAGGACCCCCACTGCTGCATTATTGATAGCTTATGGCAGAATTATGGCACTTTCTTCTTTTCTAATTAAGCCAGTCATGGGCATGTTCAGAAACTAAAGTCAGGGAAATATCCAGACACTTACTCACTTATCGAGGCAGAAAATAAGTACTTTGATATCAACAGTGATATTTTAGAAATGAGGCTGTGTAAGAAATTTCCTAAGCTGACAAACCTAGAAATCTATTCAGTAGAGAGCATCTTGACATGTTAGCTGTGTATTGTTGTGTGATAGGAGGAAGATTCTGACATATTTTTTTTTAAAGATTTTATTTATTTATTTATTCATTTGAGAGAGCGAGAATGAGAGAGAGAGAGAGAGAGAGAGCACATGAGAGGGGGAGGGTCAGAGGGAGAAGCAGACTCCCCTGGTGAGCAGGGAGCCTGATGCGGGACTCGATCCCGGGACTCCAGGATCATGACCTGAGCCGAAGGCAGTCGCTTAACCAACTGAGCCACCCAGGTGCCCCCTGACATATTTCTTAAAAGAACACTACATGCTTGTGTGAATTAAACTGTGTGATACTAAAGGTCTCAAGCTTCTCTAGATTTGAACGTCAGAACACAGTACTGCTTTCCAAGGATGGGCAAAACAGATGGTTCTTTGATGCACCATATGAGCATTTCCACAAGGTCCAGAACCAAATAAATCATAGCCTATCATATAATGTAAATACAATGCAACCATAAGAAGAATGATGTAGATATGGGTTCATGGTAGCTTAAAAAAGTTATAATACAGAATTAGAAGTATGATCCCATCTCTTACAAAAATATTAATAATTACTACTAACATTTATTGGGTGCTTACTCAGTGCTGGGAACTTCATACACATTATCTCATTAATTCATATGTCTTCCAAATGAGGGAAGCACGATCATTATTCCCATTTCATGAATGGGGGTATGGAGCTTCCCAGAAGGTACGTACCTTAACCAAGGTGACATAGCTCATGTTAGAACCAGGATTTGAATCTACACCATTTAATTCTGGAATCAGATTCTATACCCCAACACTGTAGGATCCATCTGGTACTTTAACTCTCCACATGGAGAGCATGCTGAACAAGCCCACAAACATAGCTCAGTGCAGCAGAGGGAGGAAGGACTCCAACAAAATCTCTTAATTTCCTCACCTGTAAACTTTGGATGCAGAATGCAAATCCCCACTAGTTCAAAATTCCCACTGGCCTATCAAATTTATATACTTAAAGTCCTTTATCTGTATTTAAATGCACAGTCAATTAAGCAGTACTGGTCAAAATTTAAATCAAAACCAACACAAAGGATAGTATTCCCTAGAGTATTCCCTGTACTCAACAAACTACTGAATAAAAGAGATTCTAATAACACTTCAGTTCAGTTTTACTAGTTAACTCGTGCACATCTTGGAGGAGCGATACCTTCCTTCTTCTTTTCAGTTACTCAACCAACCTTTCCAATGTGTACCATGAACATGCACAACAAAGAGTGGGGAAGGAAAAAAAAAAAGCAGAAGGTCACCAACCTTCTGAATCCTGAGTGCTCCAACTAGACAATGTTCTAAACCAAGGCACAGACGGCGGAAGGAAAAAAAATTTGAAGAACTAATTCACAATTAGAATTTCTTTAAAATTGTTAGCAGGGATTATCTTGGGGGGGGGGTTTGAGTGAAATCATGAGGTGTTTTGAATTTTTATAATTCTGAAAACATTTAATTTTTGCCAAATAGCATCTATTACTCTGACAATCAGGAAAACACCGAAGATACGTATTCAAAAAGAATTTCCTGGGGACGTGGATTAGGTCTTTGCGGGGAGGTCTCTGCCATTTTGGGTGCTTTGTTTATGGGCAATGTGGTTCTGCACTGGGGCAGAAGTGTGTTCTTGCTAAGTAGTTGCTGAGAGAGCCGAGTGCATCCAAAGACTCTCCTTCAGTGTGACAGGAGCCGCCCTCTCACAATCTTCCAGGATCAAAGTGTGGTGCATGTGACATTCAGAAGGGGGATGGGGACCTCGTTGTCCACAGCCTCAGTATCTCCATGTCAAAGGTTCATGCGAGAGCAAAGTTCCAGAATCATACTTTGATCCAGGCAGCTTGGATTGTAAGGATGTCATGTGCAAGTTACAACACAACAAAGAAAGGAAGGAAAAAGGAAGAGAGCAGAAGGGAAAACAAATGGAAAGAGAAATGAGAATGAGAAGAAGGTGTATTAACTGGGAATAAATGTCTGAAATTCTGTTTTTCAAGCGACGCTGACATAGGAGAAAAAGTGTATTATCTTCCTTCAGTGGAGCCAAAGACACATGACTTTGAACGCCGATTCTGCCACTTGTCCAATAAGTTATTTTGGGAACTCTCTGACCCTCAGTCTCTTCATCTCTGAGATGGCGATAGTACACATTTGCCCCACAGGGTTGTTTTGAGGAATAAACAGGAAAAAAACCATATAAAATCTGTAATCTATAAATCAAGCACAGAGTAGGCATTCACCAAATAAATGATACCTTTTTAGATTCTCCACAACCCAACAAACCAACTTTCCTGATTCAAGTATAATAAAGCCGCACTGGGGAACAAGAGGATCTTTAGACTCCAATTTTTTCTGAGTTACTTGAAACATCAATTTACATCTAAATTATTTTTATAGAATAAAAATATGTCTACAATGAAAATGGTACATAAAATATCATTTAACCATACCTACTTGAATCAACTACTGCGTTGCATTGTAATACACGAAACTAGGAAGCCCCGGTGTCTCTACAGGCAGCTTTGCTGTTTTAATGGCCCTGCCAGGCAGTCAACTCTCATTCCTTCATTGTTTCCGACAATTCACTTCCTCTCTCCATTCCTGAGAAACTAGATGCCTATCCGAGCGGACATGGACTTGAAGGAATTGATAGACTCATCTCTTTTGAAAAATAAGGGGCATGTAACTGTTGGGAAGATCTTTGTGCTTATTTTTTGATTCCTGACTGTATTTTAGGGTTTGTGTTACACATACATGAGGACAAATTTGACCATGGTGTTTTTGCCACATATCATTGTGTGTCATTTACATGTCACTGTACTTCATAGACTTTTTTCATGAAACTTTTTTTTTTTTTGGTCCATTCCATATTGGACTAAATCATGTATAGAAAAAAACAACAGGGGCGTGAAGGTGGCTCAGTCGGCTAAGCATCTGCCTTAGGCTCAGGCCACGATCTCAGAGTCCTGGGACCGAGCCCCACGTCGGACTCCCCGCTTCTCCCTCTTGCTCTGCTCCTCCCCCAACTCTCGTGCACACATGCTTGCTCGCTCTCTCTCAAATAAATAAAAATCTTAAAAAAAAAAAAAACAAAGCCGGTCTCTAAATGCATCATAATTTGCCTTCATTATCTGGATATTAACTTACTATTTCTGCTTAGAGTTTATATGTCTTAGTGACAACAATGGTAATTTCGGAGTAGATTTATATGAGAGGTTGAGATAAGGCTGTGTGTCCATTATGATCACAAAATAATACCTAAATGTATTAAACAGGTACTGTGAACCAGTCTCCTGGGAACTTTTATAGAGACTGATTATTTGGGGGAATTTAGTTTAAAATACATTTTCTCTAAAGTACTTGTCATTTTTTAAAAAGATAATATCAAAACACCAAAAGCTAATACTATTTTTAAGCTTTTAAAAAATGCTTGCAGTTCATAACACTCTAAGAAATTTATGAAGTGATCGTTCTCAACGTTAAATTAACTCGAAGTCTTGACTTAACTAGAAAGTCAGGGAAGATATTTCCAAGGAATTATGTGACAGCACAGTAGGTGTGTAGCAACAACAGTGTTTAGAGCGGACTGTCATATTTCTAAAGCACCATAAACAGAGAGATGCTGCAATTATTTGAAATCCAGGCTATAAAGTAAACAGCATATAAACATTAAATTATCCCCAATATAAACGTCTACTTTGATGTTTTTATTTCATCCAGTAAAACGAGGTGGTTAAAATGCCTTGACACTTTCCCCATTAAGTTCAATAAGTAACTACCAAGAGCAAAAGAGAAAAGGCTGAACAGCTCGACGTGCGGGCAGGTCTACAGTCTCCTGGCCAGGGTAGAACTGCTGAGCATGCGCTGAAATTGTGTCTCTGTAAACTCGTGTCCAACCCCCTATGGCCAGCGAAGATTTCTGGTCCCTTTTCTTTTTATCACTTTTTATACTGAAGAACTACTACTACCCACAAGATTTTTATAAACAAGTCGAACAGTACACCTTCCTTCCTATCCCTGGTCTCTTCACTTCCTATTCCCTCCACACAGGCAAACACTGTTCCCAGGTTTTGGGAAAACCTCCCAGAAATATCCTAATATCCTGTGTGTGTGTGTGTGTTTGTGTACACACTGTTCTGCACATCCTTTTTCAGTTTTCCCCACTCAGTGCGCCTTGGAGAGTGCTCCCTATCAGCATACACAGAGCATGCCATTGTGTGGCTACAGCTGAATTCATTCTACTGGAGTCTGGTCACTGCTGCATCCCAAGTGCAGGATGCAGGGGGCAACCACGGATGTCTGCTGAAGTAGGTTGGCATTGATCATGTGGTCTAATCGTGCGTCTAATGAAAACAGTATCGAACCTTTTGGGTCTTCCCCCTATTACTTTTGAATATAAAGGGAGTAATTTCCCTAGGCAAATGGTTTCCCACAGCAGACTAGTATACTACCGTTGGGAATAAGAGAAATGGTAGGAATGGATTTTTGGTGAGATAAAACAAAGAGTACTTAAAGAAGAGAGTCAGCTAGCCATGCAGACTCTGGTTAGGTTTACCTCATTTCTGACCAAACTTCACAGGCTCCTGTGAGCTACTTTCTCAATTAGGCCCCAGCCTTGGGCCTTGTCCTCAAGAACCCAGTTGTCCAAGAATCCCGTGCAGTCGGTTAAATCAGAATCCCCCACCCTCCTATCTGCTCACCCTCAATTCCTGATCAAATTTCCTCCTGCCCCTCTATCCTCTGATCCACTTGGCCCGCCTTCAGCAAGAATCCTGTTAGGTCTGCTTTAGCCAGGATCCCCGCCCCCCCACCCCCAACCCAAAGTTTCCTCTTAGGAATTTTCCATCTACTGCCCCCCACCCTGCTCCTTGGCTAAAATCCCCACTTGTCCATGTTGTATTTGGAATTGAGCCCAGTTCTATACTAAGGCCTCTCTTCCCCCATGGCCATAGTCCCTGAGTGAAATCCGTTTTTACTGCTTTCACCTCTGTCCTACTCTGGTTCTCTGACACTTTCCAGGTTACACACACTACAGCTCTCCCTCTCATCATTTTATTGGAAGGACCGTACGTGTGTGTTTGGTGAGGGAGGATACGTGGGAGGAGACTGGGGCCGGAGTGGGGGCGTTAGTCACTGGCCTGGGCGTCAGAAGTAGATATGTGTTTTATTTTTATGGAGTGTGGTCTGCCATTAATATCAATGGTAGAGATGCATTTAGGGTTTAAAGTAATCCTAGAGTCTTTGTTTTTGAAATTACGACCTGGTACCTTAAAATCTTAAAAGAAATACTTACCACTTCCCTGAATCCCTGAAGAAGCCTTTTTATTAATAAGCTTCAAGGTGTGAACATATACACATGAATAAAATAACAACCCTTTTTTAAAGCATTGCCATAGGATTCCTAGTGATTTCCCAAAATCCTGCAATAAGCAAACAATCCCCGATATCTAATGCCTCCCTCCGCCACTCTTTACCCAAAGCCTATCAGGGCACTTGGTTCTTAAAAGATTCTTTGCTTGACCAAACTTTAGCCAGGCTCCTTAACCTTCTTCCAGACCAACCTGTGCACTTCCTTATAAAACCCAGCTTTAGCAAGTGCTCTGCTGAGTCAGCTCAGCCAGAACTACCCACCCTCAATATCTGCTTGGGTTCCTCATACTCCTCTTAAAGTCTCATGGAGCCTTGCTGTCCAATCACCCTGGTTTGTCTTCAGCAAGGAACTGTTTGGTTGGCTTCAGCCAGGACCCCTCTTAGCCCTGATGCTTCCCCTCAGTAATGTTCCACCCACTGACCCATGCTTCCTGGCTATAAATTCCCATGAGCCCATACTGTATTGGGATGGAGCCCAGGGGTTTCCCCCACTATAAAATCCCATTGTGGGGGTCCCCCTCCCTACCTAGTGAATAAAGTCTGCCTTGCCATCCTTATTAACAAGTGCCACTGAATATTTTTGTCTTTAACAATACACACCAGGCTGGTGAGTAACACATAAATGTTTGCTGACTAAACAAATGGATGAACAAATAGCATTGAAGGCAGTATTTCCTGAAGTTCGTGTTGTTTTATTATTGGTATCATTATTACTTTATTCCAGGGAACAAAAAAGCTAATAAAGGTCACAGCAGCGTCCCGATGGGTAAGGCCGGTTAACTCTCCGGGGCGGTGGAGGTGGGAAGGGGGCAGGAGTTGAGGGTGGGGGTCACTGTGGCGTGGGGGTAGAAGCTGTGAGCGGCCTTCCTTATCTTGGTCCCAAGGCAAGAGAGGGCTGTATCCAGCTGGGCCATTGCCACCCAAACTGGCCGCAGCAGTAGCTCTGACACTCTGCCCAATATTTTTAAGCCACACTTGGTGGCTTTCCAATGGCGAAATGACTCAAAGTAAACAGTCCTCAAATCCCCTTCTCTCTTTTCTCCCTCTGCAAATTCAGCACTTAGCAAAAACACAAGCAGATCTCATCTACATGTTCTAGGAGCCCTTCCCCAGACCACAGGGGAGATCCTCACAGATCATCAATTGTCCAGGAAAAACATTTGGGGGCCTTGGGTCTAAGGCACTATTTATTTGTACAGCCAATAAGTTATTAACTTTGGTTCTTTGAACTTTAAAAGCTCAAATTTGGACAGAGAAGAAGTTACTTGTGGGGAAAATTGAGCGCACGTAAATGGAAATGACAAATTAGATTTATGTAGCTGGTGTTTAGAAATCAGCTTTTTAATTTCCTTTAATAAAACAACACCAAAGACATAGTCCCCCCCCACCAACTTCCAGTTTATGAAAATCTGTAATTGAGTTTTTTAAAGAAAAATTACAAGCTAGAGCTTGCTAATATCTGCCAAACATCACTGGGCTCGATTAGGTATAATTAAACATAAATAAAGTGAGCAGCACTGTAATTAAATGGCATAAATGAATCTTTTTCATGCTTGCAAATTATATTAATTTTGTGTGTGCATGTGTGACTTTCTTCATAGGGATGAAAACAACTTTCCAAAAAGTAGACATCTTTAAAAATGGGAAGCCAGACATGCACCCTTGTGGAGGAAAGTGTGTTGTTGTTTACGAGAATTAATTTCTTCACATTAACTAAAGTCATCCCAATAATTGGTTAGAAAAGCTTACTTTGAAAACCATGCCAGAGACTTGAAGACTGTTTCAAGTGGTTCATGCAAAAACTAGTTTCCTGGTTTACTGCTGGGAGGTGATCATGTTAAAAGCACATTGTTGGCATTAATACTTGGTGAGGAGGAGGGGCTGTGGCTGGGGCAGATTCTAGACAGTAAGAATTAAAAGGCTAATGTGGTCACTTCGGGAAAACAAAAGTCATCCTCTCCCACATATCACAATGCTGTTTATTTTCGCGAGCCAAAGGGCCGGCTGTGGAACACTCCTGCGCACGTTTGTGGCTCCAAATGCCCAGCATGTACCACTCGTGGAGCTATGTAAACAACATTTTGTATTTTTTTGCCTCAGAAGTAGGAAAAAGACATGATCAATTATCTTTCTCACAAACTTTCAAAACCTAAAGCCTGTAGTGGAAGAGAAAGAGACTAGCTATGGCTCAGTGGGAGAAAGTCCTCAAAACAGAGCCCAGGTGGCTCCGTGGCCTGTCCTCTATTTTCCCAAGGATACGGGAAGACTACCCATTAAGCTGAATGACCAAAGAGAACCTGACTGAGAAGAGAGGATGCTTGGGGCTTTCAGGGAAACGACTGGAAACCAAAAGCACTAAGGCCATGAGACAGCTCGAATGGCACAGGAAGGGACCCAGAGGATGCCACCCAGTGTGAGGAGCCACAGCAATGGCTCCCACGTGGCTGGGCCAAACAGGAGTGGTGGAGGAACAGAAGCAGATGGATATCTGGAAACCAGAGGCCAGGCTCAGGGTGGCTCAGCCAAGGAAGGAGAGGAAGAAGGCTGACCAGGAAGACCGCTCCTGGAATGCACAAGCATCAGGTCAACAGGATTTAGATATCTCTTTGTGTTAGAAGTTGGTCCCGCCAGAATTTCTGGAGGGAAGTTCATCCTTCTAGAGCTGCACCGTCCGATGCAATAGCCACAACTTCATGTGGCAAAACTTAAATTTAATTCATTAAAACGTAAAATCTAGTGCTTTCGTGACACAAGCCCCCTTTCAAGTATTCAGTAACACATTTCAAGTGGCTAGTAACTCCCATCTTGGCCAGCACAGATACAGACCATTCCATGATCACAGAAAGTTCTACTGGACAGCACTGTACAAGAGCACTGTGCAAAAATGAGAAAAAAATCACTACCCCCCTGTGGCCCCACCACCTTCTCCCAGCACTTACTAAGGGTGACAATGGACAGATCACCTAACCGTCTCTGTGTCTGTTTCCCCATCTATAAAACAGGAGAAGTTATACCCCCTACTTAAGACACAGGTTAAAAGGACTCCATTATTTAATATACAATTTAATATAGAACCTGACTCATTATAACAAACGTTAGCTAATATCTATTGTGGTTGCATGATATACATTACAAAATAACACCTGAAGACATATTTGAGAGGTAGTGCATCTTTGTTAAGAGACATCTTTTAGACACACATAACTCAAAGTATCTAGGGTGAAAGATTAAAATAAGTAATCATTTAAAAAGTGGCCACTGAAGGGAAGGGTCTCAATCTAAACAAGCAATAATGGTTATTATGGAGCCTGGAGCTTCTGTGCAGACTTCTTACTACCTAACAATTGAAAGGAAGTGAAAAGAGCTCAGAGGAACCCCTGACCACACAGGACAGGTGTGCCAGAGTGTGCACTGTGTCCAGGAAGGCTCTTCCGGGAACCTCCCCCAAACCCGACTACGTGTTTGAAATGGCAGAGACCTAACAATGGGAAAGTAAGCCCGAACACCTTTAGAAAAAAATAGAATTGAATGCCTTCCAAAGAAAATAATCATTAGGAGTAATAAAACCACAGATGGAAATTTTAACTCTACCTGCTTACCCAAAGCATTTCCAGGCTTTCGTTTTAAGACACAGATAACACGTTTGTAAAGCAAAGAACCTCATGACCCAGCATTTGTTATTCTGAGTTGAGAGACATGATATTAGAAAATGGACATAAGTCTTAAGTTATGTTTACTACATCAAAACAAGTAACCTAATAATGTTAGGATAGAGGTTATTTGAAAGCTCTCACGTCTGGTGAAAATGCACTTTTTTTTTTTTTACCCTTAATATAAAGAAAACTTTAGTTGTGGTTACCAATAATTTGATTCAGCTTTTCTACTTTTTAATAAGTCATTTTAAATATTTACTGTTTATTGTGCATTCAAAATTTCAAGCACCACAGGTAACCGAAATTTTAAGCCTCAATTATAAAGGTAAGGACTACTGAATTCAGTCATTTCATTACAAATTAACAGGCATCCCCCCTCCAAATTTTATGTTGAGTATAACAAGTAAAAAGCAATTCAATTATTTATAAATATCTGACTATGTTTTTTAAAAAAGCTTAGTCTTAGCCAAAAAGTAAACTTTCCCTTGATTTGTAAAATGTGGATGTCATAATTAACCAGTTGAATAGATTTGCTAATTTAAGTGATTTATCTGATTTTAATATACTCAGAACTTAGGGTTTTTTTGTTTGTTTATTAGTTTTGTTTTATTTTTTTTGTCCTCTGAAAGATATATGTTCTTGCTAAAGACTTAATCAAGGCAGCCTGAAAATCATGAATGGACAGTTTAGAAATTTTTAGCCCCAAAGCTATCATTTATTAAAAACTCAAGCTCTTTGCCTTGATTAGTTAACTAGAAAACAAATATCTATGTTTATCTATATATAGATATATATAGATATTCCATTGATATGTTTGATTCCTTTGCTCTCTTTAGGGTATGAGCAAGGCTAAGTTACTAATGTTATTTACTAGGAGCGAAAACCAAGATAAAAGACTTGGCAAAATATTTAATTTATAACATATATACACACACACAGAAATTCATTACCTTTTTTTTTTTTTAAAGATTTTATTTATTTATTTATTTGAGACAGAGAGAATGAGAGCGAGAGAGCATGAGAGGGAGGAGCGTCAGAGGGAGAAGCAGACTCCCCGCCGAGCAGGGAGCCCGATGCGGGACTCGATCCAGGGACTCCAGGATCATGACCTGAGCCGAAGGCAGTCGCTTAACCAACTGAGCCACCCAGGCGCCCTTCATTACCTTTTATATGACAAGATTAAAGTGGCATTTCTTTTGCCCTAAACACTCTCTGAGGTTGATTGATTTGTTCACTCCTTTAGCAAAGATGTACTCTGTGGCTGTACCATGTCCACCTCAAGGTAGACACCTCAGGGTATCAGGGTATGCAGGAACATGGTATTTATATTTGTAACATTTGTGCATCCGAGTGGGTCTTACCCTAATTTTTCAGTGACATCATTACCTTTACTTTTAGTCTCCCTCACTCAATTTGGCCTGATCTTCTTTTTAATGAAGAAAATGATAATAAATATTGAAACAGGGAAATATTAACATATAAAATAAGTAATAAAGGCAGAATTATTGAGATTGCTTCCCCTTGGTTGCTTCCAGTGTCATAGGGGTAAACACCTGTTTCAGAAGTTGGGGAAAATTACTACCTAGAGAAAAATAATAATTCTAGATATCCATGCAAAATTATGAAATAGAAAAACTATTATCAGATAATCTTAGCTGGTGGATTTTTAAAATAAAAAAATATTTAGGGGTGACAGGACCTTCATCCTATTTTTTAAATTAAAAAGTTAGATTTTTTAAATAAAAATGTTTAATAAAACAAGCTTAGATAAGCACACTAACTAAAAAAAGACACTAGAGCTCATAGGACCTTCATCTTCTGGTCTGATCCTCCAGAAATTATTCTGAGGTTATATTCTCTAGATTCAAAGGATGAAGGAGAAGGAGGAACTTCTTGAAAATGATTTACTCATCTCTCAGAATCTGTGACATTTCACTCAGATTTTCACCGAGATTTGGGAAAAGAAGAACTTTTGAGAGGGGGGTAGCAACTTCATCATCTATTTTCCTCTTGGGCACCGTCGCATTTTTCACTACTCTGTTCACTGATCCTAGATCTACAAGTCTGCTCTAAGGAATCCTTTTACACCCAACAGCACAAAACCTACGTCTGAAAATGCACCTTTTTACAATCAACAGGGATTGAAAAACACCAGTTGAGATGCTATAGTTAACTCAATATTCAACGTAACCCAGGGTTCAAAGGTCAGCCAGTTTCAATCCAAATGTAAAGCTCAGGATGCTAAATGGCCCCACTTACTGAACACAACCAGCAGAGAAAAGCCATCAACCAGGAAGTACTTGCAGAATGCATAATGCTTTGTTTCCTGCTGTTTGTAGATCATTGATCAAAAATCTACGAATGACAAGACTTAGCTTTAAATAACGGCCATCTCTAGGGGAAAAGGACTTCTCTTTTAAAAGTCACTTTAAGTCAAAAGAAAAATCTTTTGTTCCTTTTCTAACAGGCAGTCTTTGATGCTTTATTTAGAACAAAATGATATATCCATTATCCACAACGAGAGTAACATCTTCAAAAGGTCAGAGAATAAAGCAAATGGATGTATAGCTCTGAACACGCTCACAAAAAAGAAGGTCTGAGAATATCCAAGACTCTGAAATATGCCCTCCTGAAACACACCACTTCTTAACAAATAGCGGGTAAGATGAATATATTTAAAATGCTCCCGGGAATACCATACACCCAACATGGAGACTAATAATAGTGCTTGCATTGTCAAAAGAATGTGCAGAACCCTGGTTTGGAAAGGAACTGCCATCATGGAGCGTGCTTACTGGAGGCGCTACTTCTTGACTAGCCACGGCAATATTCATTTTAAGAGAAGGAAGGCCCAGTAGAAGAAGGTAGCATTAACATTTTCTCTTATCACTCTTTTATTTTTAAATCTTTAGTAGAGCATTGATTCTTTTTAATTCATCCAAATACACCTTAATAATTCAATTCTTTCAATGAAATACAATAAACACGAAGTACACAAAACGACATTTATTAAATTCTAATTATTAGAACCTACTCCTTTTAGCTCAGTGAGACATGAGCCAAGAATTCTGTCATGGTGTCCAAATCTTCACTAGCAATGAGCTAAAAGAATTTATCCAAAAAGAATGTATTTTAAAAACACAAATCTTTAGGGCACCTGGGTGGCTCAGTCAGTTAAGTATCTGCCTTCGGCTCAGGTCAGGATCCTGGGGTCCTGGGATTGAGTCCTGCATAGGGCTCCCTGCTCAGTGGGGAGCCTGCTTCTCCCTCTCCCTCTGCCCCTCTCCCCCACTTGTGTGTGCACGCTCTCTCTCTCAAATAAATAAATAAAATCTTAAAACAAGCAAACATACAAACCAGAAATCTACAACTTCACTAGGCATCAGATATCTACCTTAGACAACTCCATGCCTGGCCCACACTGCTTGCAGAGAACACAATTTCCAGACCGATCCCTGAATTCTTGCTGTCGACAGTCTCCTGTTTCACAAATCACTTTACATGCCTGAAAAAAAAGTTTTGCAAAAACCTTATTTTTAAAGTAAGTTAATTACATTTTTTTTTTTTTTTTTTGCAAGAAAGGAACAACATCATCGGTATTCACTCGATCACTGAATGTCAATGTTAATTCAGAGTGAGGCCAATTTAATGTTCATTTTAGGAAGAAAAATTACTTTCTGAATAAGTCAGTGGAGCAAATAAATCAATAAGCCTGATTCTCCTCTGCATTCCCTGAATGAGGTCTCCTTTTTTTTTAAATTCATGGCTATCTTGCTTTGAAACTTTTCTGAGAGCCCAAGGTAGAAAATGACTTAGGATCTGATCTCTTTTCTAGTAAGAAGCAGTGGGTGAGCAAGCTATTGCTCTGTAGAATGGTTATTACAGCAGAGGCACAGGAAACTGTTTTTGATGGTTGTAATGATGAGTACTCAATGTATTATTCAATACAAACTACCTCCACCTTGAAGCAGGAGTGTCTGTAATCAAGTCCTGCAAACAAACTAAATAAAATCGAAGTCTGAACATCTCCAGCAGGCGCGCGGGAGAATTCAGGGTGGGATTCAGGACTAGAAAAAGATCTGGGGCTAAAGGCCTAATAATCTCTTCCTGCCCCTCTTAACTCCCCTTGACTACCCATCTTAAGAGAGGTAGGTAGGAGATTCCATTCAGTCACAAAGAGACTAATCTCTCTGAGAAAGAAATTCCACTACCTCCCTCCTAGACCATTCATTTGAACGTGTCACAGCCTCAGTTGAAAAAAAGGACATTTTCTCTCCTCTATCTGAATCTCAGACTCCAACGTGACCCCATCTCCTCTTATTCTGTCTTTCAGGAAGACTTCAGGTACTATCTCTAGCATAAATAATTCATTTTACATTTGCGGATGACGATCCTATCTCCAGATTAAATAAATTTCAATTCTTTTGAACACCTTCATAGATCTTTTTGTGTCAAGCTTTCAAACATTAAAATTCTCCATCTGTCTTTAATGCTTTTTGGAACCAAAAAGGATATAAATAACCATATAAGAAGAATAGCTCTTTTAAAAATCGATTCTAATTTCTTCACAAACCATGTAAGTCATGGGCTCCAAAGAGAATCTGGTCTCGTTAGGGCCTAGGGTGTATTATAGAGACATATGCCTATATGCCCAAGGGAGCACGATTGTCATGGGGCTCTTAGTAACGCTGTGATTTTATTACTTCATCAAATGTAAATAAAATAATTTCAACAATTGCTACAAATGTCAAGACTCAGCAGCAATCTTTGCTTTTTAATGAAATGCAACATTGATAAAATACAATTTGAGAGAAAAATTTAAAAGATGGGATTAGAAATAGAAGATAGTTTCAGCGCGTACTTAGATGACTCCTTCCACCACATTCTTATGAAAGTGCAGACTTGACTTACCAAATAGGCCAGTAAAACTACAACGGTGTGAAATGCTTTCTCTTGTTCCAGGAGCACTTTTAAAGCCATGGCTCTTATTACGTGTATTTATTGTTGAAGAGTTTTCTAAAAGACAAGAAGATCTAGTTAACCAGGATGACATCGGTCACTGTGTTCTGTATTTACTCTAGACTGTTTACCATTAATGTTTATACTAGGTCATACTATTTATGCTTTAAAGGAAATCGCTTTGTAAAAGATAATTGGACAAATAATAGGTAAGCCTTTCACAGTTTAGGTGAGGAGACTGGAAGCTCTGTCTCCCTACACATTATATGCAAAACTCCTACTGGCTCTGAATTCCTAGGCTATACATAACTTTATTTTCTTCTTCTTCTTTTTTTAAAGATCTTACTTTTTAAAGTCATCTCTACACCCAACGTGGGGTTCAAACTCACAACCCGGAGATCGAGAGTGGCATGCTCTCCGGACTGAACCAGCCAGGTTCCCCTACACATGCCTTTATTTTCTACCCAGGTCTCTAGAGTGTCCGACCGCTCCACCCGGTAGAGAGTTATAGTCGAACAGTGACTATATAAACCGTCCATGTAGATGGGTTTAGTGCCAAGAGGCCAATAATGGTAATAAAATAGCAATGAACATGTGCTACATACTGTGTGCCAGGCACTGGCTCCAGCGAATTGACTCATTTACCTTCACAAGTACTCTAGAAGGGAGACACTATCATTATCTCCATTTTAGAGATGGGGAAACAGGCTCAGAGAGGGCTGAGTCCCTTGCTCAAGTTCACACTAGTAAGAGACACAGCAGGATGCACACCCAGGTGGGTTGGCTCTAGTGACCCCGAGGCATGTATACCCTGCAACACAATCTGCTCTGTTTAATAAAGACCTTACACTCGGGTCTTGGGCCTACAGCCCCACTGAGAAGCAGATATGGCTAATGTTTGGCATTTGTGAGTTCTTCCTCCAACCAGTACAGTGAAAATAATCTATGAGCAGAAAAATGAGCATTTATTTTAAAACATTTAAAAATCATTTACAAATGATGAAATTGGAGGCATTCACCTTTCCATAAAAGGTAAGCCAAACCTCCTTATCTTTACGAGAATGACCTAAAATGTAGAAACAAACACGGTTGCCTTTTTTTTTTTTTTTTCAGATCCACACAATGTCCTGAGAAGAGATTAATTTTAAAAAGAGAAAAAAAGAGAAAGAAAAAAAAGGTGTGTGTGGGGGGGAGACTCAGCTGGTGGCTCCATCTATTAGGTAGAGAAACAAGGGATCAGTTTCTCTTCAAAGTTGAATCTTCCAAAACTAACAGAGACCCAGAGCAGACAATGTGACTGCTTAGAAAGAAACCAGAGCAGAGAACCAGAACTGTGGGCCAAAGACCTTAAGAAAAACAATAGCAATTAACAACAAAGGAAGCAGGGCAGGCGGGGGTGAGCCTCAACACAGCCTGGAGACAGACAACCCAGAAGGTTATTCCAGGTGCCGGAGTAGCTCCAATCAGCAGCGCAAGGAAAAATCATTTTTATGTTTGTTGAATGAATGACCCATTTTGACTGAATTCAAAGGGTTTTTTTTTGTTGTTGTTGTTGTTTGTTTTACTTTTCCAGCTTCTTGGTCATAGCTTCTTTTTCCTCCTTGCCCATCTAAAAATGACCCAGCCATTACCCAACCACGCAGCTTCCTACTTGTGCAGACACAGGATTGGGATGAGTAGATAAAATCACATTTCCCGAAAGGTATGCTTGGGGTTATCTTTTTATCGACATGGTCTTAATTTTTTAAAATGTGCTGATTTTTAAAAGAAAAACATAAAATCTGTTGGATTAAGCTAATAGGGAAAAGAGGGTATAAATACCAAAGCATTTACACAAAATATGAGAAAAAGAGATTGATAGAGCCACTATCAAGTAACTAGGTCAGACGGACCACTACACTGGGATTCTGTACTAATTACTGCAGAAGGCACACAAATACTGTAGCATCTTCTTGTAGAGGCAATCACTACCATGCACATCAAGTTAGAAGTTGTGGCAATATGATTTTGACTTCAGAAGATACACCTGTTTTATGTACAAAAATAAATAATTCAGAGTACTATCAGTGGTTAGGTTCATATTGGGGCATCCTGGATAACTTTTTTCTCCTCTTTTTCCTAAAAGTTCTTTCTAATGTAAGTATTTCATTTATAATGAAAAAAAAAATACATGTGTAATGTTCTTGAAGCAAAAAGGTAAATTACGTAGTCCTCCTTGAAAAGTCTATAAATTATGGGGCACCTGGGTGGCTCAGATGGTTAAGCGTCTGCCTTTGGCTCAGGTCATGATCTCCAGGTCCTGGGATGGAACCCCATGGCGGGTTCCCAGCCCAGCAGGGAGTCTGCTTCTCCCTCTCCCTCTGCCTCTCCCCCTGCTTGTGCTCTCTCTTTCTCTCAAACGAATAAATAAAAATAAAGTCTATAAATTAAAAGAGGTGATGAGATAAAAACCACATAAACACTATTAAAGAAAAAAGAAAAATAAAGTACTATGATTTTTTGCATCAGAAGGAGATCTTTTTTTAGATGACAGGGCAGAAAAAAAACTAAATGGAACTATATCCTATGTGCTGACTTGTCTTATTCTCTCAACACACATGATAAATTGAATAGTTTGAGCGGGTTTCTCTTTGCAAATTATCCTTTAAATTCCTTAGCCTGGAACCTGTGCCCTTTATAACCTCACCTGCTAGCACCCCACCCCCACCCCAGTGTCATCCCTGGTCACTGCTCTCACGCCCATCCAGCTCTGCCATAGCCTGATGCCCATAATTCTCCTAAACACCCATGGTCTTGCCCTCTTGCACAGACTGTAACCTTGGTCTCGAGAGCATTTCTTGCTAAATCCCTCCGAGAACCTGCTCAACTTTCACTCTGCTGGGATGCTGTCCACGACCAAGCACACTAAAGAGGTTTGCTCCCTATGGCCCGATAGGCCTTTCTACATTCACGCGTGGCATCACTCATATGGCATAGCAATTATGCTTATTGGTATACCAGTTTTACTCACCAGACTGTATGTTCCTTTAAAATAGGGACCGCACCTTATTACTCTTTGTATTCCCAGTGTCTAGCATAGTACCTGGCTCATATAGGCACATAAATGTTTGCTGAATTAATTTAGTGAATAAAGAAGCACAAAACAATGAAGAATATATTGTGGAAAGCAAGTGAGATTTGGTTGCACATAACTGACTTAGTTCTTCTGTAGTGAATAAGAATAAACATTCTATCTCAGATATATCTTATTACCATGTCATTATATCTACAAGTCATTATATCTACATGGCATTAAGTGCTTTGGACTAGAAGACAGGATTGAATGATATGGAGATGTATTTTTAAAAATCCTAATTCACTTTTTCAAAATGTGAGTTTTGGGGCACCTGGGTGGCTCAGACGGTTGAGCGTCTGCCTTCGGCTCAGGTCATGATCCCAGGGTCCTGGGATCGAGCCCCACATCGGGCTCCCTGCTCAGCGGGAAGCCTGCTTCTCCCTCTCCTGCTCCCCCCTGCTTGTGTTCCTCTCTGGCTGTCTCCTTCTCTGTCAAAAATAAATAAAATCTTTAAAAAAAATAAATAAAAATGTGAGATTTTTACAGAAGATTTCTTATCCTGGGAGCTAGAGATCAAAAATGCACCATTGGAATATGTCACTTCTCTTTTCTGTGACTTCTCTCTTCGTCTAGCTTTTTTATACCAAGAGGCTGGGAAATAATTTAGCCTGGGTAGATTGTCCTGACAGCAGATGGGATGATCTAAAGTCCAAGTTCAAATACTTTTCTGCATGTAAACCCAATATGGGTAAAAAGAGCCTGGCTCTTCGGGGAAACTGTCAGGGGAAAATCTCAACTAGAATACCTAGGTTTTCAGCCCCATTTCTTAGCAATGTCACTTTGAAACTACACATCTGTCAAGATAACGATAGAACCTATCTCACAGGGCTGTTGTGAGGATTACCTGAGATAATGCACATCAAGTGCTTAGCCCGGTGCCTAGAACACTTAACAGATGACAGGGGCCAATGTGGTTACTGTGGCAGTTGCTATTGAGAATGCCACCTACTGGCGTGTGACCTTGGCCAAGTTACTTAACCGGAGCCTCAATTTCCTCATCTCTACATTGAGCATTGTGATAATACTGCCTCTGGAAATTGCTGTGAGGAATAAGTGAATTTAACAGCACTTATAAAGCACTGCTAAGAGGGTGAATTGACCCAAACTGTTTCTGGTACATAATCAGGGCTACATAAGTGTTGGCAATGATTATTATTGTAGTTAATGACATTGGCATTGAAAATCAAAATAATTCAATGTATGTGACGGTCCTTGAAGACTGTAACTTGTTAGACCAACAGGAGACATTACTCACACAGTCACAATCCAGTGGCCGGTAACGTTTTAGACCTCTGGACCTACAGCTGTGCAGAAAACATTCAAAGACGAAGAATCAATTCAAAGCCTGAACTAAGCATTTATATGTTGAGCACTGTGTGAAGGCTTTATAAAAAGTGTAATTTTTTTCCTTACTACCACACTCTAAAGTAGATATTCATTTCCATCCAATGCGAGAGAAAACTGGGGGTCAAAGGACACGTAATGGAAACGGTGAAAACCAAATCAAATCCATGCCTAGTAACTCCAAAATGGGGCGCTCAGGCATTCTGCAAGGTTGACTTAGGGTTGTATGATCCTAGGCTGCAGCATCCAATGGCCCATGTCACAGGAGGATGACGGGAACAAAAACGATCAACAAAAACAAAACTACATAACAAAATAATACGTTTAGTGATTTATCCATTTATTCAACACACTTTGATTAAGCAGTGATTAGGTGCTTGAAAGGAGGCAGTATCACGTGGGGCAGGGCACTACAAAGATGTACTTGGAGGGAGCTCACAGCTTAGCAGGGGTGGTGGCATCTCCTCAACACCTTTGAATATAGCCTGGCAAAGAGGTATTTAGAAACAAACAATTTAGCTGGTGGAGTGTTTTAAGTGTGACCTTGCATTTCCTGGAAGAAAAGGAAATAACCTTGTGAAACGCTTTGGCGTTCCTAAAAAGAAGGCAAATTTAATGAAATAACAAGCATGTAAGCAATAATATTTAAAATAAAAATAAGGCAATAAAAAGGTATTTACTGAAATTGCTTTTAACTTCTGAGCATTCAGGGTCTGGCCCAGATAGAAAAATGCTTTTATATGCTTCAGCATTCTGTTTATTTGGAGATGACTTATCAACCATGAGATATATGAATTATTGGGATTATGGGTTTTCACAGTTTGCCCAAAAAATCCAGACTAGATATCATCTACTAACAATCTAGCAACCGTTTTTGCAACATGCGTGCAGAGAAACTGGCTCTAGCTAAGCAGTAAGGAAAAGACTACTGATGCCTGATTCACTGTCTTCAGGGAGTTTGGAACTCCTGCCTCACTGACTGCCATTCCACAGTATCAGACAGAGAGGCAGTCTCGGGAACAACGGGCAAGCAACAAAGAAGACACGGGAGCCGGAAGCATCTAGCTGGCAAACATTCTGTTCAGCTGCACAGAAAGTGGCTGCTTATCAAATCAAGCTGCTCAGCTGGCTCATTTGAATGAATGGTAACTAATATGATGTGTCCCAATTGGCCAGTCTCTAAAGGGGATAAATCCAACAGGTGCTGAAAGGCACACCCCTTCTACTTCCTTGTCCAAATCATGAAACCCTGTGCTGGTGTGTCAATAGGCAAAGAGGCAGGGTCTCAGGCAGCCCTTCACAGGAGCCCTCTAGGGAGGAGCAGCTCTAGGCTCCATTTCTTTTTGGCTGGGCAGACCCCTGGATCCCAAACCACAGTGGTTGTTTCAACCTACAGTGGGCCCGACTGCTGCCCCCTCTTTTGCCTTGGGAACCTTCCTATATGTACTGTGACTATATCTACCATACCTGCCCCACAATCTGTCAGCGTTCTTCTGGGATCTTCCTGAATCTCGCATGGCACTTCTCCTTTGTGTTTCCACTGCACCCTGGGCTCATCTCTACCTCATAGCATAATTACCTAGTTACTTCACTCTCTTTGCAGGCCATGTGTAGCATCTGGCCAGAGGCATTATTTTCTTCAGTCACTGCAGCACTTAATTTTTTAAAATAAGTTTTCAATAGAAAAATAAAGAATTTTCCTGAAAAATTAGAAAATCTGGTCCCACATCAAGGCAACATGAGCTAGAGCTGATCATCAGTTGTCCCTTACACAGAAGAACAGGTACTTTCCAGTGCCCCAGTCTTCACCATTCCCTATTGTCACACTGAGCTCCTTCCCTTCACTCCAGCACCAACCAAACCAATTATGGTTTGAGGATTTAATGACAAGAACTGTGATTTTGCTCTAGAACTGTAGCTCACCCACAATATGTGCCCATTACACGTTGAATGAATGAAGAAATTCACTAACTAGGAATGACATTTTAGCTCTTAGGATTGTTATAAGGGCTAAAGCAATATATGTGGAAAATATGTGCAACTATAACTTGAGATTGAGATATAAATTAGAACACAATTCAGTTCAGGACCCCACTTCTTGAATACAGTGCTATAATATTAACAAAGATCATTAAAGAAGAATCTGGTATTTATTTTTCTAATTTTAACAATTCAGTAACCTTTTTTTTTTTTAAAGGGCTTGAACTCACAACCCTGAGACCAAGACCTGAGCTGCAATCAAGAGTTGGATGCTTAACTGACTGAGTCACCCAGGCACCCCCTAATTCAGTAACCTTTCTGAGAATGATCTTTATTTTTTATCTTACAAATGACCAAAATAGATGAATTTCAGAATAATTCAAATAATCTGGGTATTTTTTCTAGAACAAATGAATTTCTTTATTTTTTCATACTTTTAAAGTTATTTGATTTATTATCTAACATACAATGCATGTAATAGGTAACAGTTTTCATCTCATAAAACTGTATCACCATTATGTAATAAAGCTACACTCAACTCATACATTTTTCCAGTATGCAATAAACTGAAATATTTTTTAAAAAATCAACATTAAAGTAAACTGGCAGGCTTACAATTTATAAAATCAGCATTGAAATAAAGCCAATGCTATACATACAGTCTTTTACATTTTAATGGTGGAACATAATCATAAATGGCTTAGAAATAATGTCAGTCCCATACACTGAGAGAATAAAAAATCAGTTAGAAATTTAGGGTACTGCTATTTCCAAACAGGACAATAACCCCTGGCTTCTAGTCTTCCTCTATCTTAGCCTTCAATTTCATTATGTTCTGAAAATCATTCTTCCTACATCATAGAGTTGGCAGCCTTTTTGTAGCCTAGGAAGCTCTCAAAGGCATGCAGTAATAAGCACATACATATTGTTGTTGGCTGGGGAATGAGAAAGATTTCCCTTTTTCAAATCATGAAATATTTTCTACTAAAAAACTCAACAAGCTTTACAATGTTCTGTTGCCAAACACAATATCTTCAATTCCCCCAAAGTTCAAAAACATTAGGGGCCACTCACTGTCAACCTTTTATAATTTTTTTTTTTTTTTTTCCCTAAACAGAACTTAACCTAGGATAGGGCTTTGGGAGGCTAATTCTTTTTGTTTCTCTGAGTGGTAGACTCTATCATTCTTGCTTTCGGAAAATCACTGTCAGTATTCTCAAAATGTAGCATATTGTAACCCAGGCAATTCATAAATGCCCCCCCATTCATAAATGTTTCTCTATCTCAAAATACAAGTAGAACAACTGTAGCGTCAAGGACTGTGGGGACCTCCAATGCCGACACAGTGTATCTTACATAGTGCATAACCATTTCTAAAACACAGCTGTTTCAATTTTTATTTTAGAAGTCTGGATCAATTCCAAAACCTCTCTTTGAAACATCTGAAGTGCTCTTTTCCAGTGTAAGTGGTGTCCATTCTTTTAGATCTCCTCATATTAGACCTATCCAAGCCCACTGAAGAGTGGCTACATAATATTTAATCTTTAGATATACAAGTTCCTTCGTTTAATCTAATTGCTGAGGGGTCCTTGTTCTCTTTTTAAACTCCAAGTTTTAAAACTTCAGTGTAAAAGGTACATATTCTGTGATGTGTGGACTAAAAGATAGCCCAATACTGTTTAAACATCTTACTTTTAAATGTAAACATTTTAGCCGGATAAAATAGAATGAATGAACTCACTGCTTAACCCGTAAATCATGAAAAGAAATTGTGTTCATACTGCTTTATTGTTCTTTTTTCTTCAGCTAAAAAGTTACTTTAAAAAGGCTATGAACGTTTAGTAATCAGCTGCCATGAGACAAATGTACTTCACTGTTGAACTGTTCCTGGCTCTCATCACATAAGTAGCCATCTATTTATTTGGAGTGTACATTTATTCAAGGTGGGTATTCTCATTCAGCCTGTAGTCAACACAGATAGGGCATGTTAGCCTTTTCCCGAATTTTAAATGCTTGACTTTAAATACTGACTCATCAGATTTAAAAGGACTAGCTTTTTCTCCATATATTCAAGATGCCTGCAGTTCTTTCGTGTGTGTTCTGTTAATTTCTGAATGATGGAACTAGTCACAGGGGGTTGGGTTAATCTTCAGTTCAAAGATCTAAATAGGTGAAAAAGGAGAATCTAATTCTCCTCATGAGTGTTAGCAGACTTCCTCACTTATGTTTCGAAAGTCCCCAACATGCCCTAGAGTCATGTACTAGAGCTGTAACTGGTAAATTAAACTAACATATTAAGGACAGCATGTGACAAATACCTGTCTCCATTCATTTTCTATTCATATATGTGTGTAGGTAGGTATAAACTAAAGCTAATGATTATCTGAAGTAAAAAAATGCATTTTCTGTTCTTTTGAAAAGCCTCTTACAGCTACTTATATACTAGCAGTGTTCCTTATTCAAGTTTCTAGATAGGAAAGGTACTCTAACACTGCAATTTCAAGTGCGTAAGAAGTCTTTACATGTCCTTAATTTCAAATTCAAGATGCAGCCTGGGGCTCAGAGTCAAAAGACACTCTCATCAAAGGGACAGATAAGTTCCATCAACATCCCAGAAAATACTAACACTTACTATGGAAAAAATTCTCAAGTCAATAAAGTCATGTGGCCTCAGTAATAAAGAAGATGTTATAAGACATTTTCATAGATTAAAAAATAAAAAACTTACAGAGCTCATGATAATGTTCCATGTATTGATGTCAAGGTAATATTTTCGTAATGAAAATGCATTTTTATGTTTTGTATTATTTTCAGGATGACTTGATAAATATCACCCAAAGATAAATTCTTTTTAACTACCCACATCTCTGTGAATAATAATTAATGTCAAACACTTTCTTCCACAGTGGGACTCAATTCTCACCCCTTCTAAGTTACTGATCTTTAAATTAGAGAATAATCAGTGCTTGAAATATTTGTAAACTAGATGAAAGTAGCATTGGCAAAAATGCCTAAGGTAAAACTGCACAACAGAAAACATATCAAGTAAATCCTGAACTGATGCAGTATAATCCTCCCTTTTGAAGAGAAGTATCTGATCATGAAATAACAGCATATTAAAATCTTCTGTTTGCATAAGTCATGTTTAACAATAACTGTTTCCTGTTTATGTGAAGAAATTGTCTTCTAATAAAGGAAAACCGTCAATGGAGTAAAAATTACACCTTCATAAATATTTTGAGTTAAGCTGTTTCAATTCAAGAAATACTGAACAAGGCTTAAGGTTTGTTTGCAAATTGAGTCCTTTTATGAAAATGCAAAAGGTGACATGGGTTTCTTAAATGTATGTTTGATGAATCGTTGGCTATCATCAAAACATATCATCCTTGAATTTTAATCCTTCCAAATTTCATCTTCAGGAGTATATTAGTAAATTTCTATTCCATGAAATGGCATCAGAACCTAGGCAAGGGCTGTGAGCACTGACGTTTCTCTCTAATCTATTACATGCTCTACCCATCACTGTACTAATAGTGCTGATATTTGCGAAACGTTCTTTTTCCACGGAATGCTATGCTTATGGACTACTTGTAAGTGCTGTGAGTGTTCTCTTTGCACCTCCCCAGCTACAGTGGGTAGGCAGTCCAGGCCTGCGCACGGTTCCTCCCGAGCAGCGCGAGTCCACGCAGGGGCGCCGCGCGGTTGCGAGGTGCCCAGGACAGACCCTGCAGCCCCACCGTTCAAGGCCCGGGTTAAGCCTCACGCAGATTTATTTACATACTCACAAACGTTTGCCTCACAAGCAGGTTTTCTATTTACAAGATCCCTGCCTGGAAAGACTAAGTCCCGTCACTCCCACTGCCGACTGAGACCGGAGAGGCGTTCACCCTCCCGCGTCCCTCCCGCCGCGGCTTCCTAGGTTCCAGCATCTCCGATGCCTCTTGCCCTGGCAAGTCCTTCTGCCCTGGCTGTCACCCCTGCCCGAGGGTCGCCTTCGCCCGGCTCGGTCCGCTCGCCCTCCTCCTCTGCACAGGAGCAGCCCTCGCCAGCGACCCTCCCGTTCGGCAGCCGCCTCTTCCCGGGCTGCCCTTCCTCGGGGATCCACCCGGGGCGAGGGCTAGGGACCGCCGCGCCGCCCCCGGAGAGGCGGGACACCTACCTGCCGTCACCTGGGAGGCTCCGCCGCCCCCTCTCCCCGTCCTGCCCTGCAGGTCCAGGCCGGACTCGCAGCCAAAGGGGCGCGCGGAAAGGGCCGGGTGCAGCGTACCGGGAGGGCTGCTGGGTCGGGGGCTCCTCACTGCGCGCACGCCGAGCGCCTCCCCGCGCCCGGGCTCCGCGCTCTCCGGTAGCCCGGCAACGGCCGCCGCCTCCCGGGCCCCGCCCACCTAGGGCCCCGCCCACCCAGGGCCCCGCCCGCCCCTGGCCCCGCCCCGGCGCTGAGCCGCCACGGCTCAGCTGAGCCCGGCTCCTCCTGCAGAGGTCGCAGGCGCGGGTGGCGCGCCTCCTGCGGCTGCGGGTGCTGGTGAATGCGTCCAGCAGGCCGACCTGGGCCCTAGAGTCGGGGTTACGGGGGGAGGGGGAGAAACGGGGGCACCAAGGCCAGCAAGCGCTTGGCCATGTCACGGGAAGTGCCTTCAGCGAAGGGAGAGAGCCTTCGTTTCTATCCTGGACGTATTTTCCCCAGGACTTTTGTGCCTTTCCTTTGCCTGGTCACATTCTACCCAGCGCCTGCTTGTGCGTAGGAGGAAAGGCCCCCAGAAAACGGTGCGGCACGTTTACCCTGGTTGATCAAAATCATGACGACCTAGCTCATCAATAACCATCTCATTCGTTCACTGATGCACTTTTTTCCAGCAGATACTCACCCAAGGCACCACCACCCCCAGGACAGAAACCTCTAGTGGTCAGGTAAGGTGAATCCTTGTATGCGCCTGTGTCCACCTCCTCCATGCCAGCATTGGCCCAGTCCAACCCATGGGGTTGCTCAGTGAACTCAAAGCCGCTGGCCATGTGGGGGAGCACAGAGTCCAGGCTCCATACCTCTACGATTGCTTTGTGTAAGGTGTTGAAACTTACGAATTTAGTTTGTGCATTTATGAACCGGAGCTACCGGTGCCCAGCTTGCAGATTTGTTGGAAGGAGTAAAAGAATCATGTATGTAAAAAAATACTTTTTCAGCAGTAGAATGCTGTAGAAATGTAAGCAGTTTTTGTTTCATCTGTGTAGTGAGTAAATAAAAAGCGAAAGTTCCTTCAAACGTAGATACTGTGCGTAACTCTGGTACAAAGAGGCATCCGTTCTTCGTGTGTTGGTTTTGTTTTCCTGACACAACTGCACCGCTCTTTGGATGGAACGATAGCCTATGTTTGCTTACTATACCTCAAAGCCCATAGCAGTCCCTCAATAAATATTTGTTGACTGAATAAACTGAATTAAGAAGTTGTTCTAGTTAATTTCTGGCAGCCGCTCTTGTGATCTTGAGAACACCATAGTGCTAGACCAGGTTCTTGTGAAACATACGTTAAAAGTATGATCATTTCCAGTGTCATACCTCAAGGATATCTACTTCAAATCTAACCCCACCAGAACATAAACCCCAGTAACAATTTCTTTGTAAACGATTTACAAATAATATGCACTATCTTATTTGAACCTCGAGGCAAGTCTCCCACCCTTAGTTGAGAGGTGGTTTAACACCATCCCATGGTGAGTTCAGTTTGCTCTCTGATGAAAAGGGAAAGGGAGAGATGAGGTGGGTAGGTGGGGCTTTCCATCGGCTTTATCAAACCATTCCCTCCAGCAAATACCACTCTCTTTGAGAGGAGTTCTGACAAGTTCAGCTTTCTCCATCCTGCTAAATGTCCCCAGTACTTAGGCAGTCCTAGCCTAGCATCAGGGGCTGCTGCCCAGCTAGCCTGTTCCTTCATTAAGGCACACGCAGATGAGTCTGCCGTATTTATCAGGAAAGAGGAGTTTCCCTAGCCTATCCGTACTGTTACCTAGTATACTACATGTCCTGCACTAACATGCTTGCCATTTTACTGAAGTCATCTGTTTGAACTCCTTTCCTCACCTAGACTTCAATCACTGAAGGCACATCTTATTTTCTTACTGTCTCAGGGTCTAGGACATAGAGCACTCAGTGTCTTTGTTAAGCTGAATTATTGCTTCTTCCTTTGTAAGGTCCCACTACACTCACTCTTCCTTCCTCTTTTTCTCTTGGTCCCACTACCTCCTAGGTACAGCACCCCCTCCTTTCACCTGAATCTTGCCGCAGCCGGTCAATCTTTCTCCTTGCTGGTCCGGCCAGCATTCCTGCTTCCTCTGGCCTTTCATCACTGGCACTGTCCAATTAAAAGATTTACAAGAGGCTCCTCGTTGTAAAGAATGGCTTTTATACTCTTTAAATTAGCATTCAAAGACTGCCATGGTGGAGCTCCACCCACATTTTCAGCCTTATCTTTCTCTCCTCTAGACCACACACTTTATATTCTGGCCAAACTGGTCTGCATGCCTGGCCTCAAATGTGCCCTGAACTTCCCCTTTCCTTTGCTTTCTGAACTTACTCTTCATACTCACCTATTTCCCTTACTGTGCTGACTCCTTCCTTACTTACCTTACTCCTATTTCAGAACCAGCTCAAAAGTCACAACTCTTATGAGTCTATCCAAGATTTGTGGACTTCTTACTACCATGATAGCACTTGCCACATCTCCCTCGTGTCCTAAGTGTCTGTGACTTAGCTTTCTTCCTTAAGGAGTTAAAAATGCTTTCAGAGGAGCGGTATATTTTGTTCAAACTTGCATCTCTGATAATATCAAACATCCAAGCAAATGTTCAATAAATGTTTTCTCAGTGGAATTTAATCTGCCAGCTCAGGAACTACTTCTTTGATTTCAGCCAAGGGCTCTTTTATTCCCTGGCCTCCTTTTGTACTTAGACACAGTAAGACATTATTTAGTCCATTAGTTCTTGCATCATTTCATGTGTATTTGATTGATCTGCCTGGTTAGCCTATTGGTTGACTACAGAGAGAGACATTATTTTTAACATACATGGGGCTGGGCATCAGATTATCTGGTCTCAGATGCCAATCTGCCATTTAATAGTTGCATACCCTTGGAAAAGGAACTTAACTTCCTTCAACTTCCATTTTTTCATCTGTAAAATGTGTTGTTTCTTTGGTGGTTATTAAATAAAATGAGGTAGTTAAAGCACTTAGCACCAAGCCTGGCATATAGTTAATGCTCACTAAATGTCAGCTATTATTAGTGGCAGGACAGCTTCTATAGGGCATCCAATACCTAGCATCAGTAAGTAGATGATCACTGAAATGACATTTGACAGTGGGGACAAAGAGCATTGAACCTCTGTACTCTGGCTATTGTACACATCTTATTCTCTAAAGAAGAGGCCGGTTAAGTTAAAGAAATACTCCCCACTTTACCACACTCATTCAGGTACTCTCTTCCAGTATCTGAACGAGAACCCAGACCCACAACTGAGTGTCAGTGGAAGTACAAAAAGAATTATGTGATTCCCAGGCCCACTCAGAATGAGGCCGATGCTTAGAATTAGGGCTGCAAACATTTTTCTCCCTTTAAAACACTGAATATCATGAACGAGTTGAAGTTTTTACAGGAAAAGCCAAATTGTCATGAGGAACTTCGTAGAGCTGTTGTTTTTAAGATTATATTAAGGGTTGGTTTCCAGAAGCTAGTTTTAGCACTAACTGGGCTGAGGCAAAGTGTATTTGTTTAGGATGTTCAACCACCCCACCCCCAAATTGAATAATTATGTAACTGACTTCTTTTAAAAATAGTTTCAGTGATAAGTCAGCTCACTAGAAGCAAAGTTCAAGGAAAATTGTTTGACTTTCTAATAATTTCTAGTGTAAATCGCTATTCCTTGGGAAAATGTAACAGAATGCAAGCTACGCAAGAATATTGAATTCTGTCTGTCAGTTCACAGTACCTGGCGCATAGTAGGTAATCGTTACAATTTGTTGAATTAATTAATAAATGGGAATGCAGACCTCAAAGATTAATCAGGTTTGTCAAACATAGTTTAAAAAATAAGGGAAAAAATAATCAAGATGCATATCCCGATACCCATTGCTGCCAATTCTGGACTATCAGTGTAGGGTTGGGGTCAGACATTGAATGACTTGCTCAAGGTCACACACTAAGTTAATAATAAAGCTGGAATCAAAACCCAGGCTCCCTGAATCTTAATATAAGCTCCACCATACCACTAGTGCATGAACCAATATACATGAAAAGGCCAAAGGGATTATTTATTTAGTTTATGTAATGTCAAACTTATGACATTTATAGAGCAAAGCTATTATAAGTTATAGCACTTGCACTGATCTTCGTGAATTTATGAGACCCCCATTGGCTAGACTTTTCATGTTTCTAAAGAGAGAAGAAATGGACCCTTGACTCTCCTCCTCTCTTTCCAATAAATACTGCAGACTCGTTTGCGTGTGCCTTAATGAAGGAACAGGCTAGCTGGGCAGCAGCCCCTGAAGCTAGGCTAGGACTGCCCAAGTACTGGGGACATTTAGCAGGATGGAGAAAGCTGAACTTGTCAGAACTCCTCTCACAGAGAGTGGTTTATGTTGGAAGGAATGGTTTGATAAAGCCAATGGAAAGCCCTACCTACCCATCTCACCTCTCCCTCCTTCTTTGCATCAGAGAGCAAATTGAACTGACCATGAATGGTGTTAAACCACCTCCCAATCTAAGGATGGGAGACTTGGTAACTTCTGAGTGGTCATTCCAGCAAGTGGGTAGGTTTGAGGAACAACTCCAGAGCCAAAGCTGAATGGCTTGTGACGGTAGAGGGGAAATTAAGCACAGCCACCAAGGAGCCTCCTTCTGCCCTCCTTTTCATTGCCCATTTTTGTAGATTGGGCTGACAAAATTATAAAGAATCATTCTTTCAAGGGGCACCAAATTATTAATTTTTCCTGGCTCTGCCATCACAGAGAGTCTGACCAAGCCAATGGCCAATACTTGAGTTCTGTCTAGTTGTGAAGCAGAAGAAGAATAGTTTATGTCTTGAGGTCCTTTATAGCTATAGATTCTAGGCTAACTGATGGAAAACTCTATCAGAAATTTCTAATAGCTCTCATAAAATATATCAAAAGAAAGAAAAAATACAGAACCTTCTTTTTGACCAAAATTTTCATTTTAATGTTTGCTAATAGTCGAGTTGGGCTCTATAAAATTCTTGTAATGGAAAGAATTAACTATCCAGCCCTAGAACAAAAGAACCCAAGATTTGAAATCAGATGTAGTCTAGTGCTGCCACTTAATTAGCCTTGTGATCTTGCATTTAACCTCTGTGATCTGTTATTTAACCTCTCTGAGACTCACTTTCCTCATCTGTATAACGGGGATGACAAACAGTGGTTGTAAATTTAAATGAGATCATGTTTTAATAATGGGAGTGCCTGACCCACAAGTACTCAATAAGCATTAGTGAATTAATTAATAATTAGTGAGTTAATAAATATTAGTGAACATTACTCAATAGTAATCTGTAACGCTTCAGATGAAACCTTTTATGAGGATGATAAGACATGAGGGACAGCTATTTGGCTTCAAGAGCAGTGTCTCTGTTCAAAATTTATAGTCCATAAATAAATTAAATTTATTCACAAGAAATTCTGCCCCCCCCCCACCCCGGGAAAAAAGAAACAAAAAGAGTTAATGGAAATATATTCAAGGATTCTTAACACCATCAAATGTAGTATGGAACACATATCATGTAAGAACCATATTAAATTTGTGAAGTGAAATCTCACAAAAATCCCACTGGGAATCTCCCTCGATGAGTAACAACTTTTCATTAACTATTAAACTTTTCGGGGACCCCACTGACATCTTCTAAGAAAATATGTATTCCTTGAAAACACACAAAGATGTGCCTATATAATGCCAAACTTGTATATACACGTATACCCAGGCAGACACACAGAAATGTATGTAATTCCATGTTGCATTGATACATTAATTTTTGGTAAAAAAACATTTTAAATGTTCTGGTACAGTATGTGTAACAGTAACTATGTTCAGACTGCTTAGAAATACAGAAGCAAAAGTAACAGTAGGAAGATAACCAGAATAATCCAGTTAACTGACATACCTATCATGGAAACAAAAAATACATATATCCTCCAATAGGAAGTGGCCATCTTTATCTTTTGAACTGACATTGTTCTCTGTTCAGCTACACAGGGCGTTTGTTTCTTTGTGCAGTTGTTAGAAAATAGACTATGCGTAGTGAACTAGAAAGAACTTTGGATGAGGACTTGAAAAACCAGCCATGTGACCTTGGTTAGGGTAGTCAAGTTAACTTTTCTCTAATCTCAGTTTTCTCATCTGTAAAATGGCTCTAAAAATTCCACCCAGCTTCTTTCATAATGATAGAGTCAACTCCCTCATTGCACACATGAGAAAAGTGAGTAGTGAAGCGACTCTCTTAAGGTCACATAGCGACTCCGTGACAGAATCAGGACTAGAAATAAAAGCCTTTTGAAGACTTGGACCTTCTACAGTAACAAAGCTGCCATTGAAGCAATGGATAGGAGAGTGCTTTGAAAAGTGTGACATAAGGGTTTCCTTCATAGAAGTATCATGGAGTATAGCTACTTAAGTCACAATCAAGATCATCATGTGGCAGTTAATTAAGAAATGCCTTTTGAGACTGTACCTGTACATTCGGTAACAGCCATCTTTCTTTTAAAATCAAATACAATCTTTTCATTTCTCAACCAAGACACAAGAAGTAAACAATTAACTGAATTAATTCAGACACTGAAGTGGATTTTCAAGGACTTGACTTGCCCAAGCTAGTTTTCTACAAAGCCTAAATTAATCAGATAATTGCTAATTCTCCCTTTTGTTTTGTGCTGAAGAGAGTCTGTAGCTGTTAAAATGAACCTAGTAGCAGAATAAACAATCATTTACAATTTTTATAAGTCCCAAATCTAAACTAAATGATCCAGTTCCTAAGCATGTTATTTCTTCAAGCATTTTCTCCACTCATTACTTTAAAAGCTTAATTTTCTTTATTGGAATGTGAACATTAATACTGCTTTTGTGATTTAAAGAGGATTTTTTTTTTAAGCAAACAAATGAAAGAATCAACCTAAACTGATACTCCAGGGTATTTTAAACGTGCTTTGTTACATTGTCAGTAGAACAAAAAATTAAATGCCTCTCCTGGCATGACTAAAAACAACAGTTAAATCTTTTAGATTAAATTCTTAGGGACACATTTCTAAAATAAAGTCAGCTTAGAACGGTTTTAAATAATCTCCACTTAACAGCTATCAAAGTTTTAAAATTAAGCAAACAGTGCTAATTACCCTCCTTCTAATATCTGGAAGAAAGTTTAGAAAGTAATTAAATTAATTGGCTCTGAAAAATTAATTACATTCGAAATGAGCCTCATTAGACCTTTCCTGTTTCATCAGAATTCCAGACTAAAGGATAACTAGTCTTATCACTTATAATTTCTTTGTGGTTCAGTTAGCATAAAATAGACCATTGTGATGGTAATTATCCTACCCAAATAAACTTAAGACTAGAACATTACAGTGAACTAATGTGAACACGGAGCTCTTACTTTTGCACTGTATTAAATTCTTGCATCTCATGGTAAAGATTTCTGTGAGAGAGAGGGAGAGAGAGAGAGAGAGAGTGTGTGTGTGTGTGATCATTGAATTGACCAAAAAAACCCAACAGTGAACTTTCAAATTCCCCACCTTGATATATATTTTGGTTTTGCCAAGTTGAATATAAACTAAAGTGAAAATGTGATAAAAACTGTATGTAGCATAGTAACTATTGATTACGCAGATAGTTTTCATAAACAGTTGGCAAATTTTAACTTACATCAGCTGTCACTATAAATTTAATGTTAATTTAGAAATACTAACGTCAGGAATGTTTCTGTAAATAAGGCTTGTGCCATTTCCAAAGGTTACAGAAAATCACTAGAGAATTTTTGTAACCAAACTTGGCACAACTTTACCCTCCCTATTTTAAAATTCTTCAGTGTTACACATAAAAGGTTTTAATCATACTTGAATGCTTTTTCAGTGATTCCCTTGAGGATGTAAACTGCATAAGGAAATGTATTTGATAGGTTTACATCTTAGAGGTGAAAGAATAAATAAACTAAAGGAACAGTATTCCAGTGATGCACTATACTCTTTTATATAAGAAAACAAGGAAAGCATTGGCAACCAGTAAAGTTCCACTGCCTGTTTACTAAATAAAGTAACCTGTAAATACTTAGAGCAATTATAGCTTACAGATCTCAGGCTCTGAAGGCGGGTTGTGTGCTAAAGTTAGCACTCCGCTTTCTCCTGTTTGAACAACTCATTTCCAAGTAAAATTTGCATGACAGATTGCAAACCCTTTTGTATGAACTATTCAAATGGCATTGAAAATCATATTTCCTCTGACACATTCATGTAACATAATGTAGCTGTCGAGTAGAGAAATGCCTGCTTTTAATTGATTAAAGCCATCTTTTTCTTAGAACACGCAGGAAAAGTGAAGTGAAAGCTACACAAAACATAAAACGCTGTACCTGCAATGTGCTGAACTCTTTCCAGTACTCACCCTTTTTGGCAACTTAGTTTCTCCTTGGCAGCGCTTCTATGCCAAATGCTTCTACCTTCCCAAAAATGTATGTCAGCACAAGCCCAGACGAAACTTCAAATCCAGGAAAATAAAATTAACCATGCAGATCAAAGGCAGAGGAGCAGGGAGATGAAATGCCCGTAATCTGATCGGTGATCAGTTGCAGAACATCAAAGGCAGAGCTAAGTTTACATATATGCATGGATATCAAGAAAGTTCCCTTTCAGCAGGTAGTCACCCTCCTGCCTCCTAGTCCACAAATTCTTTTGTTTAACACGGATCGCGTTGTTTTCCTCTTTTTTTTTTTTTTCTTTCTCTTCCCCTTTGCAACCAGGCAATACCGGTGGCTCTCCCAAGCTTGGGCTGAGTGGCTGGATCTGTAGCGTTTTCTGTTCCCAAGCTGTGTTGTGGATTGTGTGTTGGAAGCTTTGCCTGGTGCCCGCGGGTTCTGCTTTATCCCTTTCATCTCGCTGAACTGCAGATCCCATGACATCATTCAGCGCCGTGGGACTGGTAGGAGAGCTATAATTCAGCCTGTGGGGGAGTACAGCTCCAGAGAAGTCGGCCTGATTTCTAATCATGTTAGGCTATTGTGCCTCATGCAGTACAGTTTCTGTTATCTGTTTCCCAGTTGGAAAGGACAGGGATTGCTCGAGTATGATAAGATCCCTGATCCATCTGGGTTCCACATGACAGCATTTAATTGCCTCTTCGTTGATAAGAATCACCATTTTCCACAAAGACTGGGCGTCAAATATTCAGAGTAGTTAAATATCGCTTTAAGACTATTCCAGAAAACACCCAGGGGCTCTGACACACGGAGAGGGTAATATTTGGAAAATGTGTCTTTGTTTTAAATGTGACACATCTTTACGGATTTTAAGTAAGCTGTCTTTTCCTTGAAACTTAAATTATTAGAAGTTGACTGTCAGTTAAACAGCGGTGTTTCAATTAAGGGAATTGTTCAGCGGATAACCAACAATTAATCAGTGGCTGATATCTGCCACCCTTTCACTTAAGCCTTTGGGCAGACACTTACTTTTATTCTTGGTGTTCGTCACGGATTCTGAAAATTAGATTTTAAAACAATGTGTAGTTCTTAGATAGGTATAATTCAGTAACACCTGTTGTGCATTTTTAAATTCGCAGAAGAAAAGAATTAGGTCGAGGAAGGCACTGTGCTAGCCCCAGAGCTATGTGTGCCTTTAGCACTATTTCTCCTAAATCCATAGTTTGCACTCTTAACTCATAAAACATCATCACATTAGTCTAATTCTCCATAATTTAAAAGTCAAGCCTGTTGCACAGTATTTAGAATTTTCTTACTTGGTCCTTCGCATCGGCAGATACAATACAATAAGATTATTTTATTTTTAGTACTTACCAAAATAGAAGATAATCAGAAATTTCACCTTCATTACAATCCCGGATTTAGTGCATTTCTGAATCCCAGGCCACTCTTTCATGGAATGAAGGGAAATTTTCTATTTTCTTTTGGAAATTTGCCAACTTTTGGAAGGGCAGTTAAAAACATATTTGCAAAACTGAGAAGACAGTAGAATTTCATCTTTCTTTATATAACTTCCCTCCCTAATTAGTTTTGTCTAATTTTTCCCGGAAGTGTTTATAATGTGCTCTCTGAATCTTGAACAAATTTTAATAGCAAAATACTGGTTTGAATAGTTAATGAGCTCAGTATATATAACATGTAAATAGTCACATTTATTTCTCAACATCTCTTATAATTTTTCTACCTCATCCATCATTTCTCAAAGAGGCACAGAGCTCAGATAGTGTTTGAAGTGCAGGTGTGATTCTTTATGACTTCTGGAAAGTAGAACAGGAAAAATCCTGTGATACCTGGACTCCACATAACGTTTCCAGAGCTCCTTTGAATACAATGAAAATATTTAAATGTACAAAACATTTCTAAGGAGGCATGTGCCCATTTCTTCCTGGAGGCCGTCCAGCCCTGCGGCCACCATGAGATCCATATTCCATCACACTCACTCAGGAATAGGGTCTCCGAAATGCTGACGGATGAAGGCACAACAACTCAGTGCTTGGTAAGGTTCTTTGCACCAGACCAAGTAATCCTAGTGTCTTGATAGAGTTCAACACCAACAGAAATAGGTGAGGGACTGAATGAGGATTCTTGCAGCTTCACTGGAAGCTTACAGGAGGCGTTTGAAAGCAGGGACTCACATGAAAACCAGTCAAGTGATCTTTGATTTATACAAATCTCACAAAGAAGATGTGTTGTTCAAAATTTGTCTAGAAATGCAATATCATCTCCAATGGAAGAGTTTATTCACCAAGTCACTGAAAATTACTATGAATTGAGCCTCTTGTGGCCAAAACCCTCCCCCTCACCCCACGTGTGAGATGAAAAGGGAATGAGCTTAGGGCCCCATCTGTCCCCAGAAGCAGAGTGTGGTTAAGGCCCTTCTAGAATGAGGAGTGACCTCTTGACCCAGGGCTCATTAGTGCTGTGCTTCAGCCCACGGAGCTGCCTTCATTGTGGAGATGTGACCTGGACCATTGTTATTGCTGAAGGGCACCATGAAGGGGAGCTACTGCAAAGCTTTTCTCTTTCCCTCTGAGAGACTTAGATTAGTGAAATGAAGTCTAATGCCATGGTGATGAGAAATATGTCACTACACTCTACTTAATTATCTGTTTCAATAACACCAGGTTACAACATCTTATCGATGACTCCTTGTGCCACATCACTTACAAATGGCTAATTTTACTCTCTTTGCCAAATTGCGTTTCAGCCACCGGGCTGTGTAATGGCGCTGGGACAGCAGTCTGATCCCCAGTGAGGAGCTTGATGCCACATTTCATTGCACTTAAAACTCAGGAGGTTTCCATTTGTCATATCAAAGATTGGCGGGGCTTTCTGAGATTCTTGAGGGGGCGCCACTGAGTGCTATCCTCTTTCCAACAGCTGAAACACGCTTCCTTTTTTTCTCTACCTTGACGGGCGAATCGCATCCATCCCTACAGTTGTGAGATACGGGTTCAGGTAACACAAATTTTTTCCCATTAAGTTTCAAAGTTCTTGGAGTTACCTGGAACTCTTTTCTAATGCCCTCTTTTCTCAACTTTTTGTTTAGATACATCCTGGTTTATTCTGGTTAACATAGCTGTATGTACCTAAACGGGGAGGAGTAACTTTAGAACTTGTTCCATTTACATAGTTTGCGTGCCTGTGTGAAGTAGTTCAGTGCTATGGGAAGAGCATGGGCACTGGAGTCAGAAGGGCCTGGGTTTAATCTCTTTTTTTTCTGTAACTTAATAACAGCTTGAACAATTTGGGCAAGATACAAAGCTTCATTTTCCTGTACTGCAAGAAGATGACAGTATCTATATTCTCAGTGTTGTTGAGACAAGCTTATGTAAAGCAGGTCAAGCAATCCCACTGGAGTATGTATCTAGAGGAAATGAAATCAGAGAGTGAACAGCTCCCTGCTCCCATGTTCACTGCAGCATTCTTCACTATAGCCAAGGTAAGGAAATAAGCTAAATGTCTATCCACAGATAAGTGGATAAAGAAAATGTGGTATGTATATAGTATGGAGTATATATATATATCCACAAAATGGAGTATTATTCAGCCTTAAAAAAAGAAGGAAACACTAACATTTTTGACAGTGTGGATGAACCTGGAGGATATACTATAAGTGAAGTAAGCCATACACAGAAAGACAAATATTGCATGATCTCATTTATACGTGAAATCTTAAAACAAAACGAAGACAAAAACAAAAAGCCCCACTGAACTCATGGTAACAGAGAGTAGAATGGTGGTTACCAGAGGCTGGGGTGTGGGGGGAAAAGGGGAAATTGAAACAAAGAATAGTGGTTACCAGGGGCTTGGGGGAGGGAGTCATTAGAAGTTATTGTTTAAGGGGGCAAATATTCAGTACTGCAAGCTGAAAAGAGATCTGGAGATGGATGGTGCGGCTGCTTGCCCAAAAATATAAATGTATCTAGTACCGTTGAAGTGTGCACTTAAAAATGGTTAAGATAGTATATTTAATGTTATATGTATTCTACCAAAATTTTTAAGATGGAGAAAAATTGAGAATCAAGCAGAAAAAACTCTCAACAGAAAAGCCAACTTTCATTTTCTCTCTCAGTGAGAATTAAAGAACAATAATGAAACACCAACACTTATTGGGAGATCAAACTCAAATCTGAGTTGGGCTCAATATTCCAAAGGAGCAGAGCAAAACATCACACAGGTCCTGGGTCCAGTTAATCTGAGTCCAAGGTAACCCAGATGTCCTCAAGTATTCAGAGGCCAGGGACCATGCTTACATTATCTGGTTACGCTCTGCATGACCTTAAAAAGAAATGCTTCAAGCCTATAATGGGTTGAATTGTAGCCCCAAAATTCGTATGTTGGAATCCTAACCCCCAGTACCTCAGAATGTGACCTCACTTGGAGAGGTAATCAACTTAAAATGAGATCATTAGGGTGGGCTGTAATCCAATATGACTGGTTTCTTCATAAAAGGCTGCAATTTAGTCACAGAGACACACAGATGGAAGATGAAGTGAATAGACCCAGAGAGATGACCATCTACAAGCCAAGGAGAGAATCCTGAAACAGATCCTCCCTCACAGCCTTCAGAAGGGACCAACCCTGCCAACATCTTGATTTCAGACTTCTTGCCTCCAGAGTTGTGACAGTCAATTTCCATTGTTTAAGCTCCCTAGTCTATAATAGGTACTTTGTTACAGTAGCCCTAGGAAACTAATACAGAGCCCACCCAAAATTTCAGAAGGCTTATATTCGCATCAGAAAGCCTCCAACCCGCTTCCTAAAAACCCCTCTCAGCTCTTATGGACAACCCCTGTTCTGGCTGGACTGCTTCCTCCCCTGTGGGAAAAAAAGTTTCTTTCTTCTCCAAAATGTCAGTTTGGGGGTACTGTTGAGTGAAGCAGAATATTGCTGAAAGTAATTAAAGAGAGGAATTAAAGCACACATTTTGGCTATTACATATAAAGCTGTTCTGAGCATTTGTACACAAGTCTTTGAGTGGGTATATATTTTTATTTCTTTTAGGTAAATACCTAAAAGTAGAAATTCTGGGTTATATGGCATGTATTTAACATTAAAGAAACTGCCAAATTGTTTTCCCACATGGATGTATCATTTTACATTCCCCTCAGCAATGTATGAGATTCCCATTTTCTTTACATCCTTGACTACACTTGATATTGTCAGTCTTTATAATTTTAGCCATTCAAATGGAGTCCAGTGGTGCCTCATGAGGGTGTTGATTTGCGATTTGCTGATGCCAGCACTTAACTTTTATATACATATAGACTTCATTTTATGGAATAGTTTTAGACTGACAGAAAAATTAAATAGTACAGAGATTTCCCATTTAACCCCTATGCTTCCTACACAGTTTCCACTATTATTCGCATCTTGCATTAGTGTGGCATATTTGTAATTAATGAGTCCATTAATTGATCCATCATCATTAACCGAGGTCCTCAGTTTACACTAAAGTACATTCTTTGTGTTGTGCTGTTCTATAGATTTTAACGAATGCATAATGTCATGTACATACCAGTACAGTATCATACAGGATAGTTTCACTGCCCTAAAAATCCTCTGTGCTCTCCACCTGTTCATCCCTCCTGCTCTGAACTCTTGGCAACCACTGATCTGTTTAATGTCTCCATAGTTTTTCTTTTCCCAGACTGTCATTAATAGAAATCATGTAGTATGTAGCCTTTCAGATTGGCTTCTTTCACTTGGTAATATGCATTTAAAGTTCCTCCCTGTCTTTTCATGGCTTAATAGCACATTTCTTTTCATTGCTGAATAATATTCCATTGTATGGATGTCCATAGTTTATCTATTTACATATGGAAGAATACTTTGGTATCTTCTAAGTTTTGGCAGTTGTAAAAAACGTTGCTATACATCTTTGGGCAAGTATTTGTGTGGATGTAAGTTTTCAACTCAACTTGAATAAATAAGTGCCTGGGAGTGTGGCTGCTGGATCATAGATTTTTAAGAAATTGCCTGTCTTCCAAAGTTACTGCATCATTTTACAATCTTACCGACAGTAAGAGTAAGAGTTTAAGTTGCTATGCATCCTTGTCAAGGTATTGTGTTTTTCTGGATTTTAACCATTACGTTTAGCGGTATCTTATTGTTCTAGTTTGCAATTACCTAATAACATATGACGTTGAACATCTTTTCATATGTTTGCTTCCTATCTGTATATCTTCTCTGGTGAGGTGCCTATTCACATCTGTTGTATATTTTAAATTGGGGAGTATTTTTTCTTATTGTTGAGTTTTAAGAGTTCTTTGTATATTTTGAGTACAAATCCTATATCAGATATGTGCTTTGTGAATACTGTCTCCCAGTCTGTGGCTTACCTTTTTATACTCTTAACAATATTTTTGCAGAGCAGACGTTTTTAGTTTTAATAAAGTTCACATTATCACTTTTTTCTTTAATGAATTGTGCTTTTAGTATTGTATCGAAAACTCATCACCAAACCCAAGGTCACTTCTTATCTTGCCTTCTGGAAGTTTTGTAGTTTTGTGTTTTACATTTAGGTCTGTGACCCATTTTGAGTTCATTTCTGTGAAAGGTGTAAAGTCTGTGTCTGGATTCATGGTTTTGCACATGAATGTTCAGTTGTTCCAGCACCATTTGTTGAAAAGACTATCCTTTCTCCACTGAATTATATTTGTTCCTTTGTCAAAGATCAGTTGACTATATATGTGTAGGTTTATTTCTGGGCTCTTTTGTCTGTTCCATTGATCTATTCAATTCATCTTGTTTTTTACTAATACCACATTGTCTTGATTATTGTAGCTTTATAGGATATATTGAAGTCAGATAATATCACTCCTCTGACTTTGTTGTTCTTCAGTATCATGTTGGCAATTCTCAGTCTTTTGCCTTTCCATATGAACTTTAGAATCGGTTTGCTGATATTCACAAAATAACTTGGTGGAATTTTAATTGAGATTGCATTGAATCTACAGATCATAGTGGGAAAAACTGACATCTTAGCAATAGTGAGTCTTCTTATCCAAGAACATGGAAGAGTTCTCCACTTATTTAGATCTTCTTTGATTTCTTTCATCAGAATCTTGTAGTTTTCATCATATAGGTCTTATATACTTTAAGATTTATACCTAAGTATTTTAGGATTTTTGGGGGGGAGGGGTGTAGGTGTTAATATAAATGATATTGCATTTATAATTTCAAATTTCAGTTGTCAATGCTCATATGTAGGAAAGCAATTGACCTTTGTATATTAACCCTATATCCTGCAACCTTGCTGTTATCACTTACTAGTTTTAGAATTTTTTTGGTCAGTTCCTTGGGGATCTGTGAGCAAAGAATTTAATTTCTTTCTTTTCAATCTGTTTATTATTTGTAAAAATATATCACAAACACTAGGGCAACCGCTAAGAACAAATCTAAATCCACTTTTATATAATACTATAATGTTTCATGGGTAGTAAAAGGCACCTTATAACTGAGCATTCCCAATTCCTCTTTCCCATCTCTTATAACATTGTCATTTATTTCATTTATCCATAGGCCACAATCACCCAACATATTGTTGCTATTATTGCTCAGAACAGTTATTTATTAGATCGACAAAAAATAAGAAAAATAAAAGATTTTATTATACCTTCATTTACTCACTCTTCCTTTCTGTAGATCTAAGTTTTTGACCTATATAATTTTTCTTTTCTGTGAAGAGCTTCTTTTAACATTTCTTGTAAGGCAACAAATTCCTTGAGGTTTTTTTTTTTTTTTTTTGTCTGAGAGCATTTATTTCTTCTTCAAAAATTGATTTCTTATATCCTTTTGAAGGATAATTTTGCCAGATACAGAATTCTAGGTTGGTGAGGGTTTTTATTTCTTTCCACGTTTTAAATATTTCATTCTACTCTCTTTTTGTTTTTGTGCTTTCTTATGAGAAGTCTGATATAATTCTTATCCTTACTTTTAAATAGGTAAAGTGCTTTTATTATTTATGTATGTATGTACTTATTTATTTACCTTCAGACTTCTTTTGAGATTTTCTCTTTGCCTTTGCTTTTCTGTAGTTTAAATATGATGTGCCTCCCTGTAGAATTTTGAATGTTTATCCTGGTTGGTGTTCTCTAAATCTCCTGGGTCTATAGTTTGGTGTTTGTCATTAATTTTGGAAAATTCTCAGCTATTATTATTTTAAATATTTCTTGTGTTCTTTCTTTCTTTCTTTCTTCTTCTACTGTCATTCTTGTTACTTGTATGTTCCACCTTTAGTAATTGTCCCACAGATTTTTTTAAATTCTCTTTTCTCCTTTGTATTTTAGCTTGGGAAGTTTCTATTGATATTTTTTCCAAATTCACTGATTCATTACCTCACTGTGTCTAGTCTACCAAAGGGACCATCAAAGGCATTCTTCATTTCTGTTACAATGTTTTTGATTTCTAGCATTTCTTTTTTGTTCTTTCTTAGAATTTGCCTTTCTCTGCTTACATTACCCATCTGTTCTTGCATGTAGTCTACTTTTTTTCATCAGAGCCCTTAATATGTTAATCATAGTTGCTTTAAATTCTCTGTGTGATCATTCTAAAATTTGTATCACATATGAGTCTGGTTATGATGCTTGCTTTGTCTCTTCAGACTGGGTTTTGTCTTGCCTTTTAGCATGCCTGTCATTTTTTGTTGAGACCTGAACATGACATAAGAGATAATCAGCTACTTTCTGTATAAGGTTAATCTCTTATGTGCGGTTAGAGTTATGTAAAGCTGGCTTGGATATAGGCTGGGTTTATCTTTTGCTGTAGCTGTAGGTGCCAGATGTTTTGGTTTCCTCTAGTTTCCTTGTTTTGCTTTTCTCCCGTGTTTCTTTCCCTAAGTTCCCTAAGAACTTCTTCTTTAATAGAGTCTGTGCGTTGTAGTTCTCTCAATGTAATCCATTATTATTTTACTAAAGCCCTTTTGATGTGGTGGCAAAGCGCTGGGGAGGGAAAGCTTTCTATGCTTCTATGATTAACTCTCAGTTTTTCAGTGGGCTTGAGTCCCTGAGTTATGGACTACAGAAATATTTCTTAGCCTTAAAAAAAAATTATTTTATATAAGGCAGGGGTTGGAGTTGACTTGTTGCTCTTCCCTCACATAAGATAAGTCTCTGGTAAAGTAGTTTCCTCTGGAGGGCAGGCTTTTGTTGTGGAGAATGTTCTGGGCATTTTGTAAATGGTTAATTTCCCCCTCCCCCTGACCAAAACACAAGGGTTTTTTCTCTGATCATCACTGTAAGAACATGATGGAGTTTCTGGAGGTAATATTTAAGAAAGTGTGGTGGCTCCACAAAGATTGGGCTACCCTCCCCCCCAGAATTTCTTACAAGTCTACACTCAGTTTCCAAGAATTTGTCAAAATTACTATTTAAGTGCTCCTGATAGTAACTGGCTCCTGTGGCTTCTGCTTCTGGTAAGCAGATTTCTGTTTTAATTCTCTGTATTTCCCCATCTCTCCAGATTTTGGGGTGGCAGTTTGTCCTGTTCCCTGATGGAACTAGAAAAGTCACTGATTTTCAATTTTCTCTTGTTATAAGGATAGGAGTCATGATTTCTAATCTCTTTACATGTAGGAGCTAAAACCAGAAGTCCTTTGAATTCTATAATGTTTAATAGTAATCATTATTATCTATATATTCTGGGTGCCAGGCTGATTCAATCGGTAGAGCATGTGACCCTTGATCTTGGGGTCATGAGTTCAAGCCCCACAATAGGTGTAGAGCTTACTTAAAAAAAATGTCCATTAATTTTGGTTTTGAGTTTTTTCTTTGAACCATTGGTGGTTTAAAAAAGAATTTCATCATTTCCAGGTAGTTAATACTTATTTTGATTCTCTTTATGTTGAAAATGTATGATTAGATACTATGAATTTTGTTGTTTCCATTTTTATTAGTTTCTTATGATTTTCTTTGTGACCTTAATAATATATCATTGTACCATGGGTCTAATTAAAGAGGTGTATTCTCTGTTATCAGAGCAATAAAGTTAATTTCATTGATATTAGTACTTAATTTTCATAGTCTTACATTTGTTTTACATTGGGTGCTGTAGCATTGTTGGTTTTAATTCTTAAATGTCCCACATATATAATTGGAAATTAGAAATATTTCTCCATAACTACAAGACAACAGAACAGCTAGTGATTTAAATAATCTGTCAAATTCAAGATGCTCCAAAGTAGTGACCCAGCAACAGTGAATCTGATAAAACTATCTATAATGTAGTGGTTCTGATTCTGATAAAACAGCAACAAATAAATTCAGCAGATACATACAGACACACACACCATCAGTGATCAAAAGGGCACTTTATTCACAATGAAGTTGCCTCAAATCACCCAACTGCAGCCTTGCTACCTTCTGTTCTTCAGTTTAAGAGATTGAGTGTTTAAGAGATTATAGTATCATCTTATCCACCATTACCCTCCATATACTTCTTTGAGCTCAGGCTAGCTTTTAGATCAGCTATCACACCTGTATTTTAAATCAATTAAATGATTTCCATTTCATTTTCTGCCTGTTCAGAATTTATGCTGATTAATACACCAGACTAATTATGAGTCTTGGTTCCCAGGATTTTGACGATACTAACAAAAATGCAGATGGAATGGTGAGAAAATGGGGAAAGACACACTAAGAAGTTTCTTCAGAATAACACCACAGGAGAGAGAGAGAGGGACAGAGGGGGATATTTTGGCTTCATCAGAAAGTACAATGTTAGATAAACACAGGCTTGCCCTAAGGTGAACTTTAAGAAATGCTGATCTAAAGTCAAAATATTTAATGATGCAACCATTTGTGAAATTGTAAGAGCATCTACCACACAATTGGGGGCATAAAACACACAGAACAGTTATAATTCTTGATAAAATCAGAAAAAGACAAAATTTGGGCAAAAAAAGTAGAATAGAGTTGTCCTGCTAAATAGAATTGCAAAGCAAAGTGGTAAAGTACATGATGACTCATTCACTTTCAGACAGTAGAAATATGTTAAGAGCATGTTCGGGAACATAGTTTGTACTACACTTGTAAAACAAAATTTCTAAGTCCAGATTATTTTTTTCTGATATGTTCAATAGAAAATAAAGGAGAGTTTAATTGTGTGAGAGATCCTATTCAGCATAGCATACCTAGTTTAATATAAAATTACCTTTGAAAAGTTTTTTTATTTGGGGATAATTTTAGATTTACAGAATTGCAAAAGTTGTACAGAGAGTTCGCATTTATCCCAAAGCCAGCTTCTTCATCTCAAAATTAGTATATTAATCTTGATATAATACTATCCACTAAACAACAGAATTTATTCAAGACATTTGCTCTATAGCATACAGGTTTCTGATCAATGTATAGTCATGTATCCAATATATAGTCATGTATCCAGCACCTGAGCTCCATACAGAATAGTTTTATCACCTCTAAATATCCTTGTATTGTTCCTTTATATTCTACTCTTCCCCTGTATTCACCAACCCCTGGAAACCACTGATGTTTTCCCCTCACTTTTTTTTTTTTTTTTGCCTTTGTACAGTATCACATAAATGGAATTATGCAAATACTATCTTGGGAATCTGGTCGGTTTCACTTAGCAAAATGCATTTAAAATGGATTTATGTTGTCGTGTGGATCAACGATTGTTCCTTTTTATTGCTGAATAGTATTCTACTAAATAGATATATCACAGTTTGATTATCCACTCACAAGTTGAAGGACATCTAGGTTATTTCAAATTTTGGTAATTGTGAATGAAACTGCTAAATATAAACATGTACTAGTTCTTGCCTGAACAAAAATTTTCATTTCTCTTGAGTAAATAGTTAGGTGTGGGATTTCTGAGTCATGTGACAGGTATGTTTAGTTTTACAAGAAATTTCCAAGCAGTTGTCTGAAATGCTTGTACCATTTTGTATTCCTTCCAATAATGCATTAGAGTTCTAGTTGGTCCATGCTCTCACTTGCATTTGGGATTGCCATTTACACATTTTAGCTATTCTAATAGGTATGTAGTGGTATCTTGTGGTTTTAACTTGCAATTCCTTAATGGTTAATGATGCTGAGAATCTTTTCATATGTTTATTTGCTACTTATATGCATACATTTTTTGGTGAAGTGTCTGTTCAGAACTTTTGCCATTTTTAAAGTTGGTATTTTTTAATTTTCATTTTTTAAGGTTATACATATTTTTTGCAGACTATGCATTTTATTTTATTTTATTATTTATTTTTCTATTGAAGCACAGCTGATACGCAATGCTGCGTTAGTTTCAGGTGTACACCAGAGTGATTCAACGAGTCTGTATGTTGTGCTAGGCTCAGCACATGTGTAGCTCCCATCTGTCACCATAAGATAGTGTTACAATACCAGGGATAATATTCCCTATGCTGTACCTCTCATCCTCGTGACTTATTCATTACATATCATCTCTTGCTTTCTTATTGTTGTGTTTTTAGAGTTCTTGGTCAGAAATATTATTTGAAGATATTTTCACCCAGTCTGTGGCTTATCATTTCATTCTTTTATCAGTGTGTTTTCCAGAGGAAACATTTTAAATTTAAAAAGGACCAATGCAGTGATTTTTAAAAATGGAACATACTTTTGGTGTCCTATTTTAAAACTCTTTGACCACCCTAAAGCGACAAAGATTTTCTCTTATTTTTTTTCTAGTATTTTATAGTTCTGCACTTTACACGTAAATCTGTGACCAGTTTGGAGTTAAATATTGTATAAGGTATAAGGTATAGATTGAGGTTAAAATTTTTTTTTTTTTTTGCTTATGACCATCCAGATATTTCAGCACAATATGTTGAAGACTCTTTTCTCCATTGAATTGCCTTTGTAACTTTGTAAACAAAACAAAACAAAACAAAAATCCACACACACACAAAAAAAACCGGTTGATTATATTTTGTGTGAATCTATTTATGGGCTCTATTCTCTTCTGTTGACCCATGTCTCTATTATTTTGCCAATACCACACTGTATTGATTACTGTGGATTTATAATAAGTCTTGAAATCAGATGGTGTAAATCCTCCAATTTTTTTTCTTTCCCAAATTGTTTTGACCATTCTAGTTCTTTTGACTTTTCATACAAATTTTAGAATAAGCTTACTGAAGTCTATTTTAGAATAGACTTGGGATTTTACTTGATATTGTGTTGAATTTGTGGGTCTTATTTGAGAGAACTGACATTGTAGGGATAAAACTTGCCAATCCATGAATGTGATCTCTCTCAGTTCTCTTTGATCAGTGTGTTATATCTATTGCTATAAATATTCTTCACAAAATTTGCTAAACTTACACCTAGGTATTTAATTTTTTGGTGTTGTTGTAAATTATGTTGATTTCTTAACTTTGAATTTCAATTTTTCATTACTAATCTAGAGAAATACAATTGATTTTTGCATATGGGCCTTTTATCCCATCACCATGCTAGATTAACTTACTGGTTCTAGAATTTTTAAAAATCTTTTTGGGATGCTCTACACAAATAATGCTATCTGCAAATTGAGATTGTTTTATTATTTCTCCAATCTGTTTGCCTTCTATTTCTTTTTCTTGCCTTATTGCACTAACTAGGACTTCCATTAGGATGTTGAATCCGAGTAAATAGAGAAGACACCTTTGCCTTTGTCCTGATCTCAAAGAAAAAGCATACAGTTTTCACCACTATGTATAATGGTAGCTATAGGGGTTTTTTTGTAGATGATCTTTATCAAATAGAGGAAAGCCCTTTCTAATCCTAATTTTCTGAGAGTTTTTATTGTAAATGGATGGTGATTTGTAGGATATGCTTTTTCTGCATCTATTGATGTGATTATATGGTTTTCTTCAGTTTGTTTATATAGTGAATTATACTGATTGATTTTTGAATGTTGGGTCAGTCTTGCATTCTTGAGATTTGGTTATGATACATGAACTTTTTAAAATATTTCTGGGTTCAATTTGTTAATTTTTTTTTGCATGTATGTTCATGATGGATAGTGATCTCTAGTTTTCTTTGCTTGTAATGTTTTTGGTTTGTGTATAGGGTAATGCTGGCCTCATAAAATGAGTTGGAAATGAGCTACTTCATCTCTTCTTTTCTAGGAGAGTTTGTGTAAAACTGGTATTATTTGTTCCTTAGATATAAAACTACCTTTCTATAAAGCATATGCCATGGCACTGTTGCTACCTATAATTTGTAGAAAACGACTACATTATGGAACTTTTCTGACATTATTCAAGGTCAAAACCTGTGGACTGTATGAATCTCAAAGTTTAGGTTTTTTTAAATCTTTTAGTTTCACAGATTATTGAAAGCAAATAAGAGATACATATGTCATTGGAAGTAAATGTAAAGAGTTTGGAAAAGGAAACTGTTCTTGTCAAATTTCTACCTTTTAGTGTCCTAGTTAGAACCATACAACTTAGGTGAATGGTCTCTTGCACGAGGTTGCCTTGGCTTGAAGTCCAGTACTTCGACGTAAATTTCTGAGGGTGAATAAGTCATTTTAAACTTCAGATCCCTTATCTCTAAAATGAGGAAAATAAGAGTACCTACTCTTTAGTTCTTGTCAACATTAAAATAGTCCCGGCATGTGCTAAGTATGGAACACATGTTAGCTCTCAACTGTTTAAAGCATTGCTTAGAAAAAAAGACATGTTATTTCTGACTGTAACAGGTGAGAAAAAGTTGTTTCTCTTTGGAAGAGAAAGGCATTCTGTATTCCTCTTTTAAAAAGCATTTCTCATTTTGAAGCCAAAAGATATTTTGCATTTTGGCAAGAAACATGTTTTATAGTATTTGAAAGTGGACAACTTTGATTTTTAGAAATTGCAACTGTGACATCTCAGTATTACACAACCACAAAGTTCAGTGTATTTTGATAGTTGTAAAGGGGGATATTTCATTCCTGTTCACGTTAGAATTCAAGGTTAAGAATGCACCATTCTTTAGATGAATGTATAAGGGGAAATCGGAGGGGGAGACGAACCATGAAACACGATGGACTCTGAAAAACAAACTGAGGGTTCTAGAGGGGAGGGGGGGTGGGAGGATGGGTTAGCCTGGTGATGGGTATTAAAGAGGGCACGTTCTGTATGGAGCACTGGGTGTTATGCACAAACAATGAATCATGGGACACTACATCTAAAACTAATGATGTAATGTATGGTGAATAACATAACAATAAAAAATTAAGAAAATAAATAACATTCTCTCAAAACAATAAATGAAGTGTGTATAAACTTCAGTGATTGGTAGGACTTTCATATACGGGTACAGTGAGACAGTGAGTGAGTCTTCCACTACCCCAGGGACAGAGTGTCCCAAAACAGAGAAGGATATTTGGTCCTTCACAAGTGCACAAGTGGAGGGTATGGTGGAGAGTGGGAGTCTCCATGGAGACAGGGAGGCATAATTGGGAACACAATAGAGGTGGTCTCTGTGTATCAGGGGTTGGGGAGGGGGCAGCATTTTGTGATTCTGCTCTCCTGGTGTGGGCTTCCTAAAGAGAGGGGCAGAAACCTCTGGGAAGGAACAAGAATTCTTGTGCTAAGATTAAAGGTGTGGCCTTGCAGGAATGCATAAGAAATGGGTGAATAGTGAAGACCTTGGCCAGTGAAAGGTGGAGGTATCCAACTGGTAAAAAGTCAGGAGAGTGACCAGAAGTGAGGTATTCTGCGATGGCATGCCCATGGGACCTGGCAGGAGAGGCTTTATAATCAGAGGCAACAAATTGTTCAACCCTCTCTCCAATGTCTCAATGATGATCTGACAGCTCGTTTGGGGTCTGAGAGGTTGGGAACATGGTAGAACTCTGTTTTCATATGTATTCTGCAGAGTTGATAACAACAGTTCCTGGTTAACTATCTCCTTTCAGGCTGGCACTCTCCTAGATTCATACCAAATCTCCCAGTTCAAAGGTCAGGAGACTAGGGTGAGAAGAGCGATGTCACTTTCCAAGATCCCATGCCTAAAATCAACCTCAAGAGTGTATGACTCTAAAGCTGTGCTCTTCTACAAGATCACACTATTTCACTATTGTTTTCTGTTAATTAAATATCTTTCTAAAATGCTATTTTTGTTTTCACACGTAGGGAGCCCTGCCAACTTAAGTGTTAATAGCCTCTGTAAATTAATCTAGGCTTCTTGGGCTGCAGGAATCCCCAGTAGGAGGCTTACGTGTCCACCTCTGAAAAATTTTAAATTTCAAGTATTGGGATTTTTTTTTCTGATTACAAAAACAGCATATATTTATTATAGAAAACAGGGTAATTAAAGAAAAACAAAGTAAAAAAATCCACTCATATCACCCATAATTCTGGTTTATTCTTTTGTCTAAAAAAATTACATAGTTTTAAATAATTAAAGCAAGAAGCAAAAGCCTCATCCTGCCCCCAGAAATAACCCCTGTCAACAGCTCGTTGAACATACTTCTGGACAGATATTCTTTTGATTTGAGGCCGCTCCCATCGCTGCCTCTAGTGTGGCTGCCTTTTTCATGATGGGCAAATACCAAACAGAGAAGGTAGCTAACACTCTGGTTTCTGCCAAGCATGTTCTTCCCTCCTATTTATTTAACCTTCTGGTTGGTATCTTAAGCACTGCTTCAGTGTGGTATTTAATACAGGAAATGCGTTGCTGCTGCTTTATCTCGCAACTGTATCGCCGTGCAAAGTGTTATGAAACAAATGTCTCTGACAATCAGTCCCTTTATTGGGAATGTCTCCGAAACTGGGGGAGAGATTGTAAAATAAGACACTGTCCTCAGATGAGGTTCCTAAGAGAAAGGTCGCTTGTGCTGGAATTTGAATAGAAATTGCACCATTTCCTCTGTAAAGGTCTAGCATGAAAAGAGAAACATGACTCAGAGATGAGAACATCAGTACAGGACTCTGTAGTAAGAGCTCAAAGGACACTGAATTGTGTACAGCAGAAATGAACCGCTTCCCTCCTTACCGCCAAGCCAATCCCATCACACAGGGGACACACACACCATGCACTCATACCATACACACTGCCCATACCCCACACAAACACCCCACATATCACACCATGCACACATACCATACACACTGTCCATACACCGCACACACACCCCACATATCACACCATGCACTCATACCATATACGCCTCACGTACACATACACGTCACACCATGCACACACACCATACGCACAACACATACATCCCCCCAAACTCCGCATGCTACACCAGGCCCAAACACAACACAACACAGCTCATACACCACGCATACACACTATGCACACTGCATTTGTGTCATATACCGCACACAGTATCCCTAGGTCATACACACCTCACACCATACACACACACACATAAACTCCACACCGCACACCATGCATACATACCACATACACACACATTTTTTCAAAGATTTATTTATGTTAGAGAGAGAGCGAGCAAACATATGCGTGAGTAGGGGGAGGCACAGAGGGGTAGAGAGAGAGAGACTCTCAAGCAGACTCCTCACTGAGCATGGAGCCTGCCATGGCGCCCCGTATCATGACCCATGAGATCGTGACCTAAGCTGAAAACCAAGAGTCAGTCACTTAACCAACTGAGCTGCCCAGGTGCCCACACAGATTTTTTTAAACAAAAAGGGACCATGCTGTATCCTGCCGTGTTGTTTTAAATCTTACTTTTGTACACTAAATATATCCGAATGCTAGCATGATATTCCCTTATGAGTGGATGTTAGGTTATTTCCAATCATCTTATCGTAAATGATACCGTAGTTAATGTCTTTGCCGGCATGTGCTTATATTCCTTTAGGAAAAGCTTTTTAGAAGGTCGTTAGGTCAAATGATATGCATTTACAGTTTTATGGGATTGCCACGTTACTCTCAAAAAGGTTGTACCAATTAACATTATTGTCAACAGTATATGAAAATGAACTATTTTTTCCAACTTTCACTTTGCTTCACATTGAATTTTATCAGGATTTTCCTCTTCTACGGTCTGTTAGATAGGTGAAAAATATTACCTCACTGTTTTAATTTTCATTCCTTATTACAGTACCAGTGAAGTTAGGCAGTTTTTCACATATTTATTGGCCATTTGTATTTCCAGTGTTGTGTTTTGCTATCTTTTTCTATTATTTAATATGTTCTGATTTATTTGAAACAATGATTTTTATATTGTAAATAATAATGTATCTATTATCTATGTTGCAAATATTGTCGCCAAACCTGCTAATTATATTTTAGACTTGTCTGTGTTTGTGTATGCATATAACACAATCAATTAAATAAGTTATTCTTAGCTTGTGTCATACTATTATCTGTGTAGAGACTTCCAATTTATTATTTTATTTTACTCTTTTTTGTTTTATTGAATTATATTTTACTTCATTTTATTTTGCATGTTTTCCCTTCTATCCTCATTTCTTTTTTTTTTTTTAAGAGTTTATTCATTTATTTGAGAGACAGAGAGAGAGAGTGAGAGCAAGAGGGGAGGGGCAGAAGGAGAGGGAGAAACAGGCTCCCCACTGAGGAGGGAGCCTGACCTGGGGCTCCATCCCAGGACCCCCAAGATCACAACCCAAACCAAAGTCAGACGCTCGATTGACTGAGCCACCCAGGCGCCCCATATCCTCATTTCTAATTTCATTTTCTATCCCCTTCCCCAGTATGCACCATTGTGCATCAATGTACAAAGAAACAATTCAGTATTTTCTTTTTTTCCTGATTTCTGGACTTTGTGTTATGATTAGGAAAGGCTATCTTCTCCGAATTAGAGTATCATTTTTATTTATTTGTTTGTTTTTGAGAGAGAGAGTGCACATGCACGTGCATGGGATTAGGGTAGAAGGGCAGAGAGAGCATCTTAGGCAGGTTCCACCCAGCGGAGAGCTAGACTTGCGGCTCCATCTCGGGACCCTGAGATCATGACCCCGAGATCATGAACTGAGCCAAAATCAAGAGTCTGGCACTTAACCGACTGAGCCACCCAGGAGGCCCATAGAGTATTCTTGTTTTTAACAGCAATATCAAGCCCTCAAGTCACCTTCAGAATACTTAGCTTATGCACTAAAGGGTTTTCAGTGTTTGCATGTCTTAGAATGTTAATATTTTTAGGATAACTGTTTTAAGGTATAGTTTCTTTACATGTAACAGTGAAGCATAAATTTATACATTGGGATACATTCTCCAGTTTCAATTCAGAAATGTGCTAGCTCCTCACATTTCCCAAGGGAGGAAAGACAAGGCTTTCTCTTCACCATGTCTTAAAGTCTAGGCTTCCTTGAATCTGTTTTCCTATTGTGGTCAGTTTGGGTGGTCTAAAACCTCCTTTATGATCATGCACCTTTGTCAACCAAGCTGTGTAACAAAGTACCATAGATTGGATGGTTTAACAACAAACAGGTACTTCTCACAGTTCTGGAGGCTGGAAGTCCAAGATCAGGCTGCTACTAACGGGCTGCCTTCTCACTCTGTCCTCACGTGGTGGGTGTGGAGGGAGGGAGACAGGGAGACAGAGAGGGAAGCAAGCCTTCTCTTATCTTTTCTTATAAGGACACAAATCCCATTTTGAGGGCTCCACCCTCATGACTTAATTGGCCCCCACTGGAGGGTAACAGAGGACCTCCCAAAGGTCCATCTCCAAATACCATCACACTGGGGATTAAGGTTTTAACATATGAACAGGGTGTGTGTGGCGGGGAGGACACACACATTCAGTCCATAGCATCATGTCATTTCCCTTTTGCCTATAGGATGGAGACAAAGCTTTCTTATAAGACAGTGTGTCTCTGACCTTCTGTGAGCTTCCAACATGATTTCTTTGAAACTCTGAACTTCCGGTTCCAGCAGCATAAATCCTGTTTTGTTTAGCAATGCATACCCAATGCCTAACATATGCCCAGCACACTGAATACCCAAAGTTGCCACATAGTGGGCACTTAAAGAACATTCATTGAATGAATAAATCATTGAGTGCTTGGATGAATGAATTTAGTTCTCATAGGCATGTACTTCCACTCTCCTCTGTGTCTTCTCGGTGCTCTTTTGTCTAACAGCACCTCCTGTGCTCCTCCTGCCCTTGCTCTCCTCCCTGCCTAATTCCGTCTCATCCTTACGATTCCTCCTTCACCTAAGAAGAGCTGGCGATGCATAGGGAAAGGGATATTTACCGTAGTGCCCTGATGGAAGGATTGTAATTTGTACTTGGCAATATGGCTGTACTGACCCATTCCAGTACTGGGAATGGACCCATGTGTGTGCAAAGATCACTGACAAGGGTATGCATCCCTGTGTTATTTGTGTGGCAGGTGAAATAATAGTTTCACCCCTGCTCTCAGTGGAGAAACTTGGAGACCAGAAAAAATTATTGCTCATGGTGCCATTTGCCCGGATGTCTCATGTAGAGGCATTCTTGGTTAATATGAAGGCATTAGAAATAGTAATCAGGCCAGGGGCACCTGGGTGGCTCAGTTAAGCTTTGGACTCTTGATTTCATCTCAGGTCATGATCTCTAGGTCATGGGATCGAACCTTGTGTTGTGCTCAGTGTGGAGTCTGCTTGAGATTCTCTCTCCCTCTCTCTCTGCCCCTCCTGCTCACTCTAAACAAACAAACAAACAAACAAATAAATTAAAAAAAAAAAAAGAATTAGTAATCAGGCCAGGAGAGAGGTTGATGCATCTTTGACATAGTTCAGCAAAGGTCATTATCTTGTAAGGAATAGGGTCAGAGTCAAGGTAATAAGAGAAATAGGTTTGATCAAAAATTCCTCACATAGATTCGTGGTAAATTATGTTTCCTTCAGGTACTTCAGGCTAATCAGTTTCGGCTTCGTTGGTGGGGAGACACCAAGAGATGCCCATTTCTGTCCATTCTCTGTCCATGTCTAGCGATGAAAGCCTAACAGAGAGAGGCTCCACTGAAGTTTGGCTGAGGCTTCCACTGTTACCCTCCAGTGGGGGCCAATTTCCTGAGCCAGGGGTGGGGGCCGTGGATGGAGGATTTAATGTCAGAACTCAGGAGGCCTGGGAGTTGAGAGAGGCCCAGGGAATCAGGGAATATCCACTTGGAATGTCCTCTCAGAACGAAACAGAGGCACATTGCCCATCTTGGCTGGAACAACAGAGGGTCTGGTTGTTGAGCAACTGTTGACCTCAACATCCTCCCATCCTGCCCACAAAGCTGAAATATCTTAGGATATTTAGCTCACTTATTCTTGCCAGGGAAGTGTTACTTACAACCCAACTGTCCAAAACAGAGAGATGGTTAAATAAATGATGGAAATACAGGAAGAATGCTTAATAAACCAAAATAGACTGCTCTTTCAGGAAGCTTTCCCTAATGTCAGCAGGAATGGGTGCCCCTTGTCTCTCCCTCTTGAATAACCCATTGCTGTTTCTATCATACCAGTTCTCATAGTCTTCCAAAGTGGTTTATGTTTCCACTCTGCACATCAGACCCTGAGCTCTTTGAAGGCAGGATCCACGTCATACTCATTCTCCTATCCCTCGAGTCTAGCTGAGAACCAGATGGACCATCAGTGAAGAGTGAGGTCAGGGGGGCAACACATCATTCATTACCATATGATGCAGCTCATTCCCCACAATCATCTTAACACTATTGAAGTTTTTAGGTAAAAAGAAATGATACGGTCCTCACTTTCACTTGGAAAGATTGTCCCAGACTGTAGTGAGAAGGCTAACATGGATCTTCACTGCTTGAGGTCTTCTTATCTCAGACTTGAGCGTGAAGTGTGAAACTTGATCTAGGTAGAGAAGTTGCAGTGAGCAGGACTGTTCATTTTGTGTGTGAGGAAGAAGGCCTCCCTTCTCAGCTCAAGCATCTCGCTGTGTCAAAGGCAACGGGTGGGTTGACCTTCAATGAGGCTTTGCCCCAGCATCATTTTCCCATTAGAATAAGAGCTGTGCTGTTTATGAACCTAGTTTGCAGTTTTAAATGAATCTCTTCTAAGCAATAATAAAAATGTGAGAATTTGGAAATCTGGCAGAGGAAAAAATATTCCTGAAATTTGGTAATCATAGATTTAAGAAAAACTAAATTGAAACGATCACATGGAGTCAGAGAGGATTGCATTTTTTTTTTTTTTAAGATAAAGGAACTGCCATCTGGTGGGAATCAGGTCCCACTGTGGTGAAGACCTGGTTTTAGCCCCTGTTTGGTCATCAGGCTTGTACATTTTGGAGAAGTCACTCAGCCTCTCTGATGACAATGGTTACCTCAGGCTTGCTTCTGGCTCTTAAAATTCTGTCTTCTAAACTAGGCATTCCTTGCTTAACAAAGATGCTGCATGTAGAACACATAATGCAACCATTCAGAGCCTTTCCTATTTGTATATGTCAATACGGCTTGGCTACATAGATCATACTCTGCCAAAAAGTAGGTACAGTGGAACTGGTAGGACCTATAAAGCTGTGAAAGAATTTGGGCAACAGGCAGAAGACAATAAGTGAGTAAGTATTAAGTAATGGGTCACAGAGGCAAGAAATACAGTGAGATATAATGATTCACAAAGCAAGTTATTCAGGCTTAGTTTCTGCTGTGGACATAGCGGACCTAATGCTTCACATGGTCTAATTTTGCAAAAACCTCAATTGTTATTTGTTGGAAGTATTTCCTGATATCGTAGGTACATTGTTCTTTCTTTAGTTTTACCTTTACTGTTTCACCTCCAAGCGGGCAAAATAAGGACTTGCCTTCTTTAGTGTTAACACCTTTTAAATATTTGTAGACGCTTATCGAGTACCCAGGTACCCTCTCTCCACCGTTACTTGGCCAATCTACACACTGCCAGGTCTTTTGATCTTAATGCACAAGTCACTCCTTTGATCATTTTGGTGCCTTGCTCTGGACCCTCTCGACTATATCAACTTACTTCTGTTAACAAATATTGCTCCGAGCAGTCCAACTATAGTCTTTGCAAAAGCAGATTGCAGAGAGAATATTCCTGTACTGTTCCATGATGTAAATCCCTGAAGCATTTGACCCAACTCAAGATTTTCTTTTTGACTATAACTAAAGTTATTTCAAGTTTACAGTGAAACAAGCTGACCTTTAGTTTCTCACAATAATAAAACGTGGGATGGCTTTACCTGTGGGGTAACAGAAAGGGCTCTTTATTGTCATTCGTTGCTGAGGAATTTGGATCCCCCTTCTTCTGATTTGCTTTACTGGAGCCAGTCAAGCATTTCTATTGAAATAGATAAGCTTTAAAATACGAATTCCAAAAAAAAATTAAAAAAAAAAAATACGAATTCCACTATTTGAGAGGAGACATTAATCTCAATTCCTAGTAAGCCATAATTGTACTAACTACGTATGTTTCCTAGAATGTTTTTAATTCTGGTGCCTAGAATTAGGAAATTAACCACAGGAAGGGAAAGGGGCAGGGAGAAGTTTGCAAAAAGAAGGGTAGAAAAACTGAAGATACATGTTATGTTGTAGATTTCTTAATTTGGTTTAGGGCCAATCCTGCCCTTAGGGCTCCTTTAGGGACTGGCTCAATGCCTTGTATAAGTTGGCAGCCATTCCTAGCATCTCATGGCCAAGAGAGAGTGGTTGAGTAAATAAATGTCTAATTTCTGTTAGGAATTATCTGTTATCACCTTGATTTTGTTACTCTGTCAATGGGTGGATTAGCACGTATTCTCTTTTCTAAGCTCTGCCTTATTTTGTAATATGTTATCTCTGTTTTTTCCTCTATAAATTCTTGAGCATTACTCTCTGAATCTATTGACTTTTTATGATGTTCCTCAATTTCATGTGAAAATTTCACCATCCTACCTAATTTTATTTTCCATCATCCAAAAAAGACAGATTCCACGTTATTCAGAATTGTACTTGCCTAATTCAATGTGAATCAATAAGAGAATTATTAAGAGAATGCTATCTTCTCCAAGACCAAATTTCATGTTCTCTGAAATCTGTATCTCTGCATCCTAAGCAGTAACACAGCCCAGCATCTTAATTACCATGAAGAGTGTGCAAGGCAAAGCAGAGATCTCTAAGGAGATCTAGACAATAGAGTTTTGTAGATTAAAACCAGCCCCTTTGAGTTACCTTAAGAAGTAAAATAGAAACCTTCTGTTGGAGGCCAGAGAATCCAGAATTCTTTGTGACTAGCTTTCCAAAGCAGACATTGCTACTTAAGGCAGTTGTTGAAGTTTGTGTCTGAGATGCAGAAAAATTCTCAAAGAAACTTTCCTTCTGGAAACTACAAAGGGACAAGTGCTGTGGTGGCATCCACAATAGGAGTTTTAACAGACTCACGCTTCAAAAAGTTCTGAAGTTAGAGACCTATTTTGTTTTCCTCCTATCCTAGCATATTTACTCTGCAATGTCATATGCTCTCCCTGGAACAAGGAACGTTTTCCAGAAGGAATCAGTCCTTGTTTTTAAAGTGGTTAAGAAGCAACAACAACAACAACAAAAAGAGAGAGAAAGAGAAACAAAAAACACACTGTTAACTATAGAGAACAAACTGATGGTTACCAGAGGGGAGGTGGGTGAGGAGGATGGGAGAAATAGGTGAAGGGGACTAAGAGGACACTTATCTCCATGAGCGCTGAGTAATGTATAGAATCGTTGAATCACTGTATTGTACACCTGAAACTAATATAACACTGTATGTTAACTATACTGGAATCAAAATTTTAAAATAAATAAATAAATGAATTTAAAAAGGGGGTGCAACATGAAAAAATAATAGTAAGAAGCTTTCTTGGTATACACGATATTTAGGAACAGACTTTGCCTCGATGACCAGAAGTTTAGTCAGTTAAAAAGTATTTATTATTATTATTTACAAAAGCAACATACTATGTGAGAGAGGGCATAAAACACAGCCCTGACCTTAAAGAAACTCCTATCTGGTGACAGAGACAGATGTGTGCCCAGACAATCCTGAGCAAACATAAGGAGTTGGAAGAAAGCACGGAACGAAGGCTCAGCGTGGAATAAGAGAGGGTTCCGATCCCAAACTGAAATGCCGCAGCTTAGCAGTCTACCCAGTGGTGGCTATTCAAGTGGCTGGAAATGTTGTTTTCATCTTAGAAGACATTTTCCCTGCATTCATAAAATACGACTGCAATCTCTAGCTCCTGAGTGGTGTCTGGCCGAACGCGAAGCCCATGAAATTCATGCACCGAAAGGCTCATTTCCGCCCTATTCCTTCTGTGTGAGCGGCAGGCTTCTCAGCACACTGATCAAACAGGAGAATCTCATTTCACTCCCTTCGTTCTTCCTGAAGCTGATGAAGCAGAGTTGACTTAATTAGTCTCAAGTGGAATCTGAACTATTTATCCTAGAACGTGAGTCTGGGCCCGTCCTGCCGCTACAGCATGTTTCACAGCACTGGCCAGGTGGATTTTCCAGAAACCTGATGAAGCAGGAGCCCCAGAAATCTTTGCCGCCTGCTCTGTGCAGCTCATGGTTCTGCTGCAGCAGCACCTGCCACCTGGCTGCGCTGGCGGGGCTCCCCTCCTACCTTCCCCTGCGGCGGCCAGGCCCTTCACCCCGCGCCCCTTCACGCCTGCGCGCCACGGGTCGCCAGCCACAGGGGAGGGAAGGCCGCCTCTGGCCGCAGGGTGGCGCTGCGGGGACGGTGCGCACCGGACAGGGCACAGCCGGTGGTGGGAAGAGCCCAGGAGAACTGGAGGGGCTAGGGAGCAGGTCCTGTCTGTTTAAAAATTAACCCCCACATTGACCATAGTGTTAGGTAAGTTAATACAATATATAGCAAAAAGGAAAGAAAGAGAAAGAAAAGAATAAAGAAAAAAAGGAAGGAGGAAGAAAAGGGAGGAAGGAAGGGAGGGAGGGAGGAAGGAAGGAAGGAAGGAGGGAGGGAGGGAAGGAAGGAAGGAAGGAGAGAAGGAAGGAAAGAAGAAAAAAGAAAGGATCCTTCCGACCATATAATGTTCTAACCACGAGGGAAGGGGAAAGACCGTCTTTTCTCTCTCTTTTTTTTTTAACTAAAAATTTTTAATTACACAGTATTTTAAATATCCAAAAGCATGAAGGTGGATCTCATGAAGCTTTTACATTTCTCCTCATCAAAAAACTTCATTAAGGAGACGAAAGCAAGCCATAGATTCACAATAGGTGTATCTGAAGAAAACTTCTCCAGAACAGGTGAATTTTTACAAAAGATAAGCAAAGACAAACAACTTAAGTTTTAAAGTGGGCACCTCGCAAAAGAGGATATCCAAATGGCCAACAAGTGAATAAAGGAGTTTTACATTATTGCTCATAAGGAAAATGCAAATTAAAATCTGAAATGAGATACCACCACACACCTGCCAGAATGGCTACAAATTAAAAAGACTGATAATAACAAGTGTTGAGGAGGATGGGAGCAACTGCAACTCAGATATTGCTGGTCCTAGCAACCACTTTAGAAAACTATTTGGCAATTTTTACTAAATCTAAGCATATACCTAACCTAAGAGTCAGATAGTCTGGTTCTAGAATACAAACAAGAGAAATGAGGGCATATGTTTATAAACAAATATGTTTGAGAAATTTATAGATGCTTTATGCATAAGGGCCAAAACTTGAGAAAAAAATCAAATGCCCACAATGGGAAGCTAGATAAATAATTGTGTATATTCATATAGTGGAATACTATAATTTTTAAAAAGTGATCTACTGGTTCATATAAAAACATGGATAAATCTCAATGACATTATATTGAGTAAAAGAAGCCAGACACAGAAGAGTATATTTGTATAGATCCATTTGTATGAATTTCAAGAGCAGGCAAATATAATTAATAATTGAAGTCAGAATAGTGATTATCTGGGGCAGGAGTGGTATAAACTGGGAAGGAGCACAAGCAACATTTATAGAATGCTAAACATTTTCTAGATTTTAACTTAGCTGGTGGTCACATGGGTGTACACATACAGAAAAAGTTGTACACTTGGGGTGCCTGGGTGGCTCAGTCAGTCAGGCCTCAGACTCTTGGTTTCAGCTCAGGTCATGATCTCATGGTGGTGAGATTGAGCCCCACGTCTGGCTCTGCACTGAGCATGGAGCCTGCTTGGGTTTCTCTTTTCCCCCTGCCCCTTCCCCTATTCACATGTTCTCTCTCTCTGTCTCTAAAAGAATAAAAAAAATTTTTAAAGTTATATACTTAAGGGATGCCTGAGTGACTCAGTCGGTGAAGCCTCTGCTTTCGGCTCAGGTCATGATCCCAGTGTCCTGGGATCGAGTCCCACATCGGGCTCCTTGCTCAGTGGGAAGCCTGCTTCTCCCTCTGCCCCTCCTCCTGCTCGTGCTCTCTCTCTCTCTCTGACAAATAATAAATAAAATCTTTAAAAAAAAGTTGTACCCTTCAGGGGTGCCTGGGTGGCTCAGTCATTAAGTGTCTGCCTTCGGCTCAGGCCATGATCCCAGGGTCCTGGGATCGAGCCCCGCATCGGGCTCCCTGCTCAGCGGGAAGTCTGCTTCTCCCTCTCCCACTCCCCCTGCTTGTGTTCCCTCTCTCGCTGTCTCTCTCTCTGTCAAATAAATAAATAAAATCTTAAAAAAAAAAAAAAGTTGTACACTTCAGATCAGTGTACTTTGTTATATAGATATTATTCATCAATTAAGAGTATGAAAAATAATATAATACACAACAATATATATTAGATTCTTTTGATGCTAACATTTGCCATATTTGCTTCATTTTTTGTTGATTAGAATATAAAACAATACAATATATTTGGAACCATCCCCCCATTCTACCCACATTTCTTGGTCCCCAAAGGCAATCACCATTCTGAAAGAAGTCTGCATCCTGACCACTATGCTTTATGTTTCATTCTGAGCCTACTCTGCACCAGGCAATGTTCTGGTTCCTGGAGATTTGGCAGCAAATCAAATAGACAAATGTCCCTGCACTCCTGGGGCTGACATTTGAAAGAGTGTAGGGATAGACAGTGAGCAAAAAGTAAGTAAAATAAACAGTGTATTAGATGAGAATGTGTGCTAAGAAAAAAATAAAGCAGGAAAAGAAAACAGGGAGGGGTGGGGGGCCATTCAATTTTGGATAAGGTTGCCAGGGAACAACTCAGTGACAGGGTAACATTTTAGGAAGATCTGAAGAAAGAAGAGAAGCAAAGCACACAGACATCAGGATCACAGACATTCCAGGCCAAGGGAGCCAGGCTGGGGCAGCTCTGGAGAAATGAGCAAGGTTAGGGGACCAAGAGCTGGGGACGAGGTGAACCCTTGCAGTCCATCTTAGGGAGTTTTTGAGATAGGAGCTATTTGAGGGTTTTGAGCAGACAAATGTTTAACAGAAGCATTCTGGCTATTGTTTGGAGAATACATTCCAGGCAGGACGTGGGCAGAGCAGGGAGACCAGTTAAGAGGGTGAAGCAATAATAATCCAGCGCAGGGCTGGTGGTAGTTTGGCCCTGCTAGTTAGCGTGGATGTGCGTAGGACTGCGTGAATTCCAGGTGGATTTTGAATTTGTGTAAAGTGCCTACATCTGCATCAGTAATACATGACATTGTTTTGTGTGCTTTGAAAATATGCATACATACAAATTTATACTCCAGAAATTCTTTTGCAGGTCATTTTTCTTTGAGGTTGATCAGTGTCAATACATGTAGATTATTTTATCTGCTGTATGATATAACATGATGTGAACATTCATTGAGTCATTATGCGTAGCAGGTACGTTTCAGGCATCTACTAAGAACCAGGCATTGTTCTAGGTGCTGAGCCTCAGGAAAGGGCTTGAGACAAACACCTCTGCCACATGGATTTTCACATTTAATGTTTGTTTATTGCCCTGATGATGATGAATATTAGGTTGTTTCCGGCTTTTCACTATTACCAAATGCTGCAATGGACATCCACTGAACTTGTATGCCACTCTATGTATACATATATGAGAGCTTCACAAGGGCGCCTAAACATAGCATTTAGGGATTTGCTAGCTGTTGACAAATGGCTTCCCAAAGTGGTTGTTTTGATTCTCCATGCTCCCTGAGTTCTCATTCCTCTACAACCCCCACCCAATGCTTGGTTTTAAATTTTGGCCAGCTAATGAGTATGAAATAATATTTCATTATTTTTAGCTTCATTTCCCTGTTACTAATGAGTTTGAATATCTTTTCATATGCCTATTAGCCATTTATATTTCTTCTTCTTTAAACCACCCATACATATACTTTGCCAATTTCCACCTTGGTTTTTTTTTACTTATGGACTTGCTGAATGTTACATGTAAATTTTGATACTAATTTGTGGCTGATTGTATGTGCAGAGATCGCCTTTTATCTTTGTCTAAGATACCTTTTTATGCTGAGGTTAAATATTATTAACATAATAAAATTCATAAATCTTTTCTGATGAGCAATCAGGTATTCGCTTTTTCTGTCTTATTTAAGTAATATTTCTCTATTCCAAGGTCACAAAGACATTCCATTATTTTTTCTCCTAGTTTCTAATCTTTTGCTTTTCACACTTAGATTTTGGAATTTATTTTTATGTACAGAGTGAAATAGATGGAGTATTTTTCCCCCAGGGGACAGCTAATTGTCCCAGTATATGCAATAAAACTAATTGCACACAATAAGATTATATTTGAAATACTATTAGTAAGAGATTAGGTAGTCATTTTGACTTTCTATTAAAGTGATTCAAACTTTTTATCAAAGGTTGCTAGGACTTCTAGATTACCACAGCAAAAAACAAAGGTCAAATTCCTTCCAGGTAGTAAAAGGAGCACAATTTGTTGAGAAGTTCATACTTTCCTCACTGGCTCATAATGTTGCCTCTAGAGTACTACATATATATTATATATAAAATAAACTGTTCCTTGGTTTTCATTTTATTCCACAGGTTTACTTAATGTTAGATTTGGGTACAACACTTGTCAAGTTCAAGAATTTCTCTTCCATTTTTCGTTTGCTAAATTTTAAAAAAAATTATGAATTTGTTTGAAATTATATATCAGAACTATGATGTATCTTCTAACATGATTGTAAGATTTCCTCCTTTTATCTATTAATAAGATGAATCACATTAATAGAATTTAACTTTCTTGAGAATAAACCCAACTTGGTCAATTACAAACTAACCTAAATAAACTTGGTCCTGCATAACTGTGATTGTTTGGTAGACAGCAGTAATCTCTGAAAAGTTTGAGGTGGGAGGTTAGCTACTGCCTCACAATCTCCCTACTGGGTATAATGAAAGCATATCTTGGACAAAATTCTGTACACATACTAACATTTACTAAACCAATATTAATAGGTTAGAAAGTGGATATAAAATTGTTTATACACCCAGTTCTCTAATCTAGGTGCAATTCCAGCTCTCTGTACATTTGGGTGCTCTGAGTAGCACTTTGCATGAAATGCATGACAACATTCCGTGGTTGATGTCAGACAAACAGATATTTGCCTTGACCAATGGCTGAATTCCAAGTGAATTTTGTTTAAAGATTAAGCCACAAAGCATCTCTCTGGGTTCAGTCTATAGGCTCTTTGAATTCTTATGTCCTTTAAGGGTGAGGAATATCTCTGAAATATGTTAGCCTCTCCCCATTCTCTAAATATATTTAATTCCATCAGTGAGAGTGCATTTTTCACAAACATTATGCTAATAAGTAATGCCTCATGTGCTAGCTAAACCCCCTTAGATGTGGACTCATGATTATAAAAATTGTGCCATGTTGAAACTTGAATTTACTGGAACAAATATACTATCACTCTTTCTTGGCTAATGTACTTTAAATTACAGATAAAATAAATAATTGATTCAATGCTTTAACAAATATTTATGGCATATTTTAGGTAATGGAGGTACAGCAGGAAGGAAACAGACCAAAGTCCCTGACCTGATAGAACTTACATTCCAGTAAGAAATGGCATAAAAGGGGGCAGGAGGAATAAAGATGAACTTAGATTGTGTGTTCAAAGCTTATAAATAACTTCTACTTCCATGTTGTAGTCATCATCACTGGACTTGCCCTTCTGCCATGGACAATTAGAAAAGTGGACAAAATAATGAAACAAGTGCTTAAACACATTGGAGCATAGGGTGTACGGGATTGTGATTCCTGAGGGAGGGGAAACAGTGTGAGGCCTACTGTCATCCTGGCTTTAGACCTGGAAGAGCTTACAGCTGCGTTCAGGACTTAAAGGAAGACATGCACATAATCAGAAGGAAAATTTAAGAGAGAGATGTATATATCTTTATATATATATTTATGTATCATATATAATATATATAACTATATATAATATATAATAACAATCTTATAGATATTTAAGATATCAAATTTAATATTATATATGCATACCTTGTAAGGTTGAAAAATATAATACCTGAAAAGAAAAATTCACTTGTGGGATTAACAGCAGATTAAACATTGAAGAAGAAAAAAGTCAGTAAAACTGCAGACATAACATTACGAACTATCCAAATTGAAGGACAGAAAGAGAAAAAAAGACTGAACAAAAATGAACAGTGTTTTAGTGGCATTTGGGAAAATATCCAATCATTCAATGTATCATTTGAATGAGGAGAGGGCAGAAAATATTTTTGAAGAAGTATAGGAGTTAATATTTTTAAAAGTTTGGTGAAAACTGTAAACCAATAGATCCAAGAATCTCAATAAATTCCAAGCAGAAAAACACATGAAGCAAAACACACCAAGGCACATTGTACTCAAATTACTAAAAACCAATGATGCAGAAAAAATCTTATATGCAACCATTGGGGGGGAAAGACATTGCATTCACAAGAACAAAATTAAGAATGTCCCACTCTTCTCTTCAGGACCAGTGAAAGCCAGAAAACAATGGAAAAACATCTTTAAGTTAAATCTATAGATCTAGAAGTGAAAGAGAAGTGAGAGCCTAGAAGTACATGTCCAGTGAAAATACTCTTCAAAAATGAAGGCAAAATATTCACTTTCAGACAAACAGAATCTGGAAAGATTTTTTTCCCCTATTCAATAGGCCTGTACTATAAGTAATGTTAAAAGAAATTCCTCAGATTGAAGTAAAATCATACGAGTAACTTGGATTTTAAAAGGAGAGAAAAGCACCAGAAATAGTAAATGTGTAGGTAAATGTAACAGACCAGTTTGAAAAAGTAATAACTAATATAACACTGTATGTTAATTATACTGAAATTAGAAATAAATAAATAAGCTAACAAAAAAATAAAGAAGTAGTAATAACAATATGCTGTGGAACTTGTAATAAATGTAGAAGCAAAATACATAAGAGCAGTAGCTCAAAGAATGAGATGGAGTGAAAAGAAGTATACTAGAATGGTTAAGAAAAGAAGAGGCAAGTTACCAATGTTAGGAATGAGAGTGGATCATCACTACAGATCATACAGATATTAAAAGAATAATAAGAGGATATTATAAACAACTTTATGTCAATAAATTTAAAAGCAAATTACCAATGTGATTCAAGAAGAAACAGAAAATATGGATAGGTTGATATTTCTTAAATATTTTATTTTTTTTAGGTTTGTAAAAATTTATTTATTTGAGAGAGAAGGAGAGGACAGAGGGAGAAGCAAACTCCCTGCTGAGCAGAGAGCCCGACGTGGGGCTTGATCCCAGCACCCTAAGATCATGACCTGAGCCGAAAGCAGACGCTTAACCAACTGAACCACCCAGGTGCCCCCAAATTCAGTGTTTTTTAAAAGATGATTATCTTGAAATTGATCTATAGATTTAACTTAAGCTCAACCAAAATCCCAACAGTCTTTTTTTATAGAAGTTGAAAAGCTGATTCTAAAATTATATAGAAATGCAAATAACCTAGAATAGTCAAAACACTTTTAAACACAAGGAGATAAAGTTGGAGAACTTGCCTTCCTGATCGCAAGATTTACCAAAGAATAATCATGACAGTGTGGAATTAATGTAAGGACAGGCAGAAATCAGTGGAGTAAAATATTGTATTACTCAAAGTTCTGCAGAGAAAGAGGACCAATAGGATATGTCCAGATATACATAAAAAGAGACTTATAGGAATTGGCTGACATGACCATGGAGGCCAAGAAGTTCCACGTTCTGACATTTGCAAGCTGGAGAACCAGGAATGCTGGAGAACCAGGAAAGTCGGTGGTGTGATTCAGCCTGAGATTATTTTACTTTAGAAATGATAAGATACCATATTTTATAAAAATCACTAGAAAGATCTTTTTGCAAAAAATAAAAGCAAAAAGATTGGTTGTCTTCCTACATGGATCTATGTAAATCAGATCAATTCATTTAACATCTCTGCTCTTACTGTACCATAAATTGAAGGCCTTATATTTGTTCTTGTTTGCCTCTTTCAGCTCTGCGATTCTAGGATTATTGTATTGGACTCTATTCCATCTTGTTTTATGTAGGTTCACATGTGACTAGACATATGGGGGTGTGTATATGTGTGTATATAAAGGGAATCAAATTAAATAATCATGAGGCCCCTCTAGCTCCTAATCTTACTCTGAGATTAAAACCTTTGACTTCAAATTAAGCATATTCCAACCAAGTTCTTTAGACATTTTCTTTATTCTCTCCCTTCTTTGGGGTAAAGCTGAATCTGTTACCACATTTGCTAGTGTTTAAAACACAACTGTTGTGATCCGCACCATCAATGCAATAATATTTTTAAGGAAAAAAGGAACTTTTACATACAATTTGATTGTAAGATGTATCATGATTTCAGAAACATTAAATTATGGAAAAATAATCTCAACTAGAAAAATGTGGTAATTATTTTCCCTACTCAAATAAATTTCTATTTGGTAGAGATGAAATAATGGCACCAGTGAGGCTAAAGGGGTTATTGACAATGAGTATCTGACAGTTAAGACAATTCCAATTAAAAATACTACAATACCAACCAACAGTACCCAACCAACAACCTCATTACCCTCCTTCACAATAAGAAATACAGAAATCAGGAAGTTCTGTGGTTAATTTAGCAGCTCAGTGGTGTTCGTGGGCATTCGAAGTCTCTCCATCTTTCTTCTGTGGTTTGATTTGTTGGCTTGACCCTTCATCATCAAAGGAGGATCCCCAGTTCTATGTAACACATACAGACCAGACAATATCTAACCAAGGAGGGGGCTGTCTACCCATGTGGGTCTTCATAGTGAGCAAATAAACCCATTCCAATAAACCCCCTAAGAAAATTCTTTCATATCGTTGACTAGAATTGAGTAACCTCCCAACATCCCTACCTTTAACCATCACTGGCAAAGGTGAAAGGGATTCCCATGATGTCTTACAGCAGTCATGGTTAACTCTCTGGACCTGGGGAGGAGCCTACATTTCCTGAGCACTCTGTGAGATACCTGAACAAGTAGGGTTCTTTGCAAGGAGGGTGATGGAATGACTATCGGGTAAGTAGCAATATCTGCATGATAATCTAGACAATTGCAGAGTTTGTTTAAAGAGATAAGCCAAAGGATATGATAGAAAAGCATTCTGCAGATAACCACAAATAAAGCTTTACTTGAATTGATGAGTTCTAGTTAGTTGGCTTAATACTTACAGGTGGTTATCAGTACCACTAGGCCTCACAATGTATGCATATCTTGAAGTAGAGCCTTTAAAAGCCAATGTGTCCAATTGATTTGCTAAATCTTTCATAGTAAATGAAACACCGCTACTTTCTGTCACCACCATGTCTGTTTGCTAAGTTTCTTCAGGTAGAAATTTTCCTTAGCATGTACCTTATGACCCCAATTTTGTCCGTTGTATCTTCTAAGAAATCCATTTCTTTTTCCAAAAGATTATTTCTCTTCCTTTCTTCTTCTCCTTTTCTGTCAATTTCTCAAAGAATTCAGGACATCCTGTATACAAGACTCTGCAGGGAATAAACATAGTAAAACATGACCTTAAGACAATTATGGTCGTGTTGGCTGACATATGAGGTTTAAATAGAAGAAGTAAAGCTAGCAGTGTAGGCTGGATTTAAAATACAAGGATTTATAATCAAGGATGTGTGCTATCAACGTGATCTGTGGCTGTTGATATTGACCTAGGTCATGGGGCTGACGTGGTGTTTGTCAGGTTTTTCCATGGGAAAGGCATTCTCTATCCTTCCTCTCTCTATTCTGTACTCTTTGGAAGGAAGTTTGCTGTTCTCTTTTCTATCAGTTAAATTGATTTGTGAACCTAGTGAGGATAGGAATCCCACTGGTATCCGACCCCCTCATACCAGGCTTTCTCATCAGAAGTCCTTCACTAAGTGATGACATTGCCTCTTTGCTTTTTACATGGTGTCTAAGTCCCAAATGAGCCTTTCCAGCTCTGCTGTATGAGCAAGGTTAGCACTTTGAGAAGTACCAAAAGGACCCACATCCCCAAAAATAATTTGTCTCAGTGCCATCGGCTCATCATTTTTCCTCCTTATTTGTCCTAAACATGTCTTTAGGATGACACCTTGGGCAGGCTTATATAGAATAGAGAATGAATGGCGACCCCCCCCGCCCCGCCCACCCGGCGTTGTGCAGTGGGATAAACAACAGAGCAGCAGATCTATTTCCTAGAGGAAACTGAAAATGTATTTGCACTTTCTGGCATTGGGGTACATTCTCCTTCTCACACAATCAGAGGTACTGGAGAAAGCAATGATAGCTCATCCCACAGTGACAAGACCCATACAGGATTCACAGAGGAAAGATGAGGGCTTCAGGAGGCCAGCATGGAGGGATAGGAAAGCCCAGAAACCAGGAAGGGAGAGGGATATGGAAGGAGTGAATCACTTCCTACTTGACTAAAAGCCAGGAGTATATGAAAGCCAGGGTGTTTCAAAAATAGGTGTTTTCAAAGATGTTTTAAAATAAATAAGGAGGTAGTAAAATACTTTCAAAAAACTTACAAAGATTTACTGATAACAATAGTTAACATATATTGAATGCGTATTATGTTCCAGCCACTGTTTTACATTTTATGTAGTTTAACTTGGTTTCTCAAACTTCTTCATGCATCAGAACTACCTGGATGCCTTCTGAGTTAGCAGGTCTGGGTAGGGCCAGAAAATTTGCACTTCTAATAAGCCCTCAGATAATGCTGTTGCTGCTGGTTTGTGGGTCACACTTTGGAAATCACTGGTTTAACCTATTTAATTCTGACAAATACCTATGAGGGAGATATGGTTATTATTCCCATTGTACACACAACAGAACTGAGAAATGGAGAAAATGAATAACATGTCTACACCTCCGCCATCCTCCAAAGGGAGCGGTAAGGCTGGATTTGGACCCAGGCAATCTAACTTTGGTTCAGGATTTTAAATGCTATGTCACACAGTGTCCAAATAATTAGTTCCACCAGAGAACTCTTATCCACCTAAGACAGCATCCTGGCCAACTTACTGCTATCTAATTTAGTTTGAAAGATATTAGCCCCAAAAGGCCACAACTATTTGTGAGTTAGTGAAATAAGCTATATATATTGGCAAAATCTTGGTTTTAAAAATATCTTTCACTCTGATAATTGTCTTTCACAGCCTGTAAGACAGATACTAAAAAAAAAAAAAATAGAAATTAATATAATGGGTGGGTAAGCCTTATAAAACCTTCAAATCTTCCTGGAATTTCAGGGTTTAACCTTGAATGTGGATTACTGTTTGCACTGAATTGAAAAGCTTTTAAAAATCTATTTACAATTTTCTCTTCTGCCTTCCTGTAGACTGAGCAGGTCAAAACGTGTTAAACTCAACAGAAAATGTTTTCACATTAAATTTAGTTATTATGGAGCCTACAATTTAAGGCACAGTGGGCAGATAGAACACATCTCAGATCTAATAATGACTGGGGTTATTAACCTAAATGACATATATTATGCCCTAAGTGTCTTCTGACACCTTACAGCAGAGTAAAGATAACATTAATACACAGTTAAATCAGTTCAGAAAATGAAGAGGAGGAAAAAAAAATCCAGATCAAAATGTCTAGTTAGACAGGTCTTCAGAAAACCTTCTACAAGTCTGGTTTCTTCCAAATCTTGTCAAAAGGGGAGAGCAACATGTGAAGGGATTGATGTATGTACACGTAGCCATGAAGTAAAGATGTTTCTGTTAGTTTATAATGATTTTATAGCATCAGCAACTGGGGACAAAGAATGTGAATAATCATCAGCACATCCCCATCCATTTTCTCTAGATCAAAAGATTGGGAAAACTCTGACTTAACTTCACATAGCATTTTACCCTATTATATCGCAAGATGTCATCCTTTTTATGGCTGAGTAATATTCCATTATATATACAGATACTAGATCTTCTTTATCCATTCATCTATGATTGCTTCCATATCTTCCATATCTAATGAAGTAAGTCAGACAGAGAAAGACAATACCATATGATTTCACTCGTGTGAAATTTAAGAAATAAAACAAACAAGCAAGCAAAGAAAAAAGAGACAAACAAAAAAGACAGACTCTTAAACATAGAGAACAAACTGGTAGTTACCAGAGGAGATGTGGGGGGAGGGGGGATGGGTGAAATACTTCCAGTTACAAAATAAATAAGTCATGGAGACTAAAAGTACAGCATAGGGAATATAATCAGTAAGATGATAATAATACTGTTTGGTGACAGATGGTGACTACACTTACTGTGATGAGCAGTGAGTAATGTATAGAATTGTTGTATCGATATGTTGTACACATGAAACTAACATAACACTGTATGTTAATTATACTTCAAAAAAAAAAAAAAAAAGATTGGGAAAACTTCCCTAATCGTGTGGTTCAGTCTAGTAAGTGGTGCTCCAGAGACTATTGCTTCAACCTAATTTGAGTCTCCTTAGGTGTCAGTCTCACACTACTGACATTCTTCGTTTGGGGGTGGGGCTGTCCGCAGCATTATAGGGTGTTCAGCAATATCCCTGGCCTCTACCCACGACACGAGAGTAGCAGCTACTCCCAAGTTCCAGCTGAGGTGGTGAAAAATATCTCCAAACATCGTAAATGTGTTTTGGGGGCAAAAGCACCCTCACTTGTGAGAACCACTGATTTTAGACCCTCTCATCCTCTTCTATCTTAAAGCATCATCACTAAGGGCATGCCATGCTTTACAGACCTTGCCAATAATTATTAAGTAATCCCTTTGAAGTTTTTTTTTTTTTCTCTAGCTGAAACAACTTCAAATCATAAGTGGTACCTTCACCTCCCTGCTGGCCCTAATCTTCAGTTTTGGAAGGATTGTTGGAGATCTTGCTCTTTAACTTCCTGATATACCAGATTAAGCTCATGAAATAATATATCTGATCCAGTTCCATAAAAGAATGAGTATAAAATAATGGTTCAAAAGCTGTTTGTCAAGGGAAACAAGGAGTTATGGAAGGAAGATTGTTGTTATGGAGGACCACCAAGAAAAGCAACATTGTAATTAAGTAGCTGTATAGACATGCTCTAGCAGGAGCTCAAGAAATGTTCATTGAAGCCATGAGCATGGTTAACCCAGTCACTCCACTTGCTACTTTTTGTTTTCCTGAGTGCACACAGGGGCAGTTTGCCTTTCAGGAAGCAGCTTAGTAAAGAATCACATCAGCAATCTTGTAGAGTCATTGAACTGCGGCAAAGACATTATGGAAAAAAGACGGTGATGAGAGATATCAGGGACACACCAGAGCTTCAAAATGATGCCCACAGCTTACTAGAGATTTCTGTTCAGCATAGGAATGCAAATCAGTAAAAAGAGGGAAAATATCCTGAATGTGTGGAGGGGGTGAGGGGACTTTCTGGGGTCTTTTTTAAAAGGGCCCTAATCTCATTCATGAGTGCTCTACCTTTATGACCTAATCACTTCCAAATTCCCCACCTCCTAATACCATCACTTTGGGGGTTGGATTTCAACCTATGAATTTTGGGGGGGACACAAACGTTTAATCTATAGCAAGCATTTCAGGTGGGAAAGTGGCAAAATGAGAAATGTGTCCAGTTCCCGAGGCCAGTTACTGTTCAGGAGCAAACTTCACCAGGTTTCCACATGCTTCTCACCCGACGTCCCTTCCCAGAGCCTCGTCAGTCACTGCGAAGGCATTCCTTTGCTTCGAAACAGATGAATTGGTGTGTGTGAAGGTGGAAAATGGTGTCCTAAGGGCAAAAGAGTTTTGCTGTGAGGAAACACATCACGTCAATTTTCTCTTAAGCCTGCAAGAATATTTCTTTGTATGTGGAAAGCCAAAACAGTGTATTGTTGCCTGAGGATCTCACCCAGCTGTTGTCCTGGGGTAGAATTGTTCCAAAGGAGATAGATGTGTCCCGGGCCACCCAAAAGCCAGGTCTTTGCCACCAGCAGCACTAGCTGGAGGAGAGGCGCTTTGAATGTACAAGCCTTGAGTCTGAATGAACTTACGTCTGCGTTCTATCCAATGCATTTATGCTCTATTTAGTATGTATTTAAATTGACTCCACTATATTCCTAGATATTCCTTGCATGTGTGTATTTTAATCCCATTATTCTCTTTTGGCAGAAAGGTCCTACCGATTGCCTGTGACAGGTAGTTTTGAAAATCCCAAGGATTTCAAGAATGGGCATAGCAGTCAAATAATCACAGAGTGCCTTTAAACAAAATGATGACAAAATAAACATATCCATACATCAAAGCAGTGGGAAAGATTAAGCGAACCAACTGTACATTTAGGGAGAACTTCAGGAACCCTAAATTGTACTTAACTTTCATGAAAATGAGAATTATTGCTATCCATTAAAGTAAGGTCCTGAGCAAGAGGCTTCTTACTGTTTTGGCAACATTATTTGGTTTCAACCTACAGCTACTAAATTACCCTTTGCTTCTTCTGAGTGAGACAGAACTGCTCTGTATCATCTTAGACAATTCTGAAGTAACTTTCCAGAAATGCTCAGTGAAATAAGATATTTTTACTAGAGCTTTCCAATAAGATGCTTCATAACTTTTAAATAGCACTGTCTTTGAAATGAAACAATTAGGAATATTTCCAGTGAGACGAAGAATGTGGTTGTAAATAGCTCATTGGCTGTGTTTCTGTGACGTCTGTCTCTTTTGTGATTTAGAGATAATGGACTAAAAGAAGAGAAAAAAAATCTCAGTTTAAAAATTGTTTCCACTTTGGGGTGGCTGGGTGGCACAGTCCCTTAAAGCGTCCAACTCTTGGTTTCGGCTCAGGTCTGATCTCGGTCATGAGATGGAGCCCTGTGTCAGGCTCCGCGTTCAATGTGGAGTTGGCTTGAGTTTCTCTCTCTCTCTCTCTCAAATAAATAAATTTTTTTTTCACTTGTGGTGGAAGCTCTCCATTAAACACACACACATACACACACACACATTTATTAAGCATTCAATTTCATGTTGCACTGTGATAAACACAGGAAACCTCCTGGACCAGGTCTTAGCCTTGTTATCATTATTTCCATTTTATAGATTTGGTAAGCAAATTCTAGAAGAGACAAACAAGTTGCCCTGGTTACTCGGTCCTCACTGGAGAGCTAACACCCAGGTGTCCTGACAAGTGAAGGCCCTCTGAAAGGCAAGACTAACCTCACTGAATGGATTCAGCTGCCGCTTCCACTGTGAGGCTTTGCTAAGTGATGGCAGTGACCCAGCGGATACATTGTATCCTCAGTCTCCTGGGGCTCTCATCTTGGCTTCCCAGCCGGCAGCAGCCAAAACAAAATCACTCAGGGTTTAAAGAATCTGCCTGGACCACGTGGAACTTCAAAAGACACCAAGATAGCAACCACATTAATGGATGCTAATGGGTATGACCTTAACTGATTAAATCATCTCAGCTCTCTGGCCCCTGCAAGTATTGTAGTAAGGCTTTTAGACATATAATAACTTCTATTTTCCCTCTGCGCCAAGCTTTCTATAAATAGGGAAATGGAGCCACCTGAGCGGTTCTGAGCAAGTGACTCCCGTTGTGTGCCTTCGAGGCAGGCTTTCCCACCATGGCTGGTCTTCTTGGCTTAGGAAGTCTAGAGACCCGCAAGGGAGTGTGGCTTTCCATGTGTTGTGCCTCCGTTTCCTCAACACTCAGCTCACTGCTTAGCCCCACGTATGGGATTTGTGTCCTGTCTTGTCTCGATGATCACTAACCACTGACCATCACTTCCAACATCTGTCCTCTCCACCCTCTCACTCTTGCCTGGACGTCCTACACTGCCTGCCTCCAGGTGAGGTAGGATCTGTTTGATCCACATAGTGTTGGCCATCATATTTTTTAAATCTTTTTCAAAAATTTTTATTTAAATTAAATTTAGTTAATATATACTGTATTATTAGTTTCAGGGGTAGAATGTAGTGATTCATCAGTTGCATATAAAACCCAGTGCTCATCACATCACTTGCCCTCCTTAATGCCCATCACCCAGTTACCCCATCCCCCTACCCCCTTCCCCTCCAGCAGCCCTCAGTTTGTTTTCTAGAGTTAAGAGTCTCTTATGGTTTGCCTCCCTTTCTGTTTTTACCTTATTTTATTTTTCCTTCCCTTCCCCTATGTTCATCTGTTTTGTTTCTTAAATTCTACATATGAGTGAAATCTGATGGTATTTGTCTTTCTCTGACTGACTTATTTAACTGAGCATAATACCCTCCAGTTCCATCCACATTGCTGCAAATGGCCAAGATTTCATTCTTTTTGATGGCTGAGTAATATTCCATTGTATATATACACACCACATCTTCTTTATCCATTCTTCTGTCGATGGACATCTTGACTTTTCTCACAGTTTGGTTATTGTGGACATTGGCGCTATTAACATTGGGGTGCATGTGCCCCTTTGAATCACTATTTTTGTATCCTTTGGATAAATACCTAGTAGTGCAATTGCTGGGTCATAGGGTAGTTCTATTTTTAATTTTTTGAGGAAACTTCATACTGTTTTCCAGAGTGGTTGCACCACCTTGCATTCCCACCAACAGTGTAGGAGGGTTCCCTTTTCTCTGCATCCTCGCCAACCTCTGTCATTTCCTAACTTGTTAATCTTAGCCATTGTGACTGGTATGAGGTGGTATCTCATTGTGGCTTTGATTTGTATTTTCCGAATCCTGAGTGATGTTGAGCATTTTCTGATGTGTCTCTTGGCCATTTAGATGTCTTCTTTGGAGAAATGTCTGTTCATGTCTTCTGCCCATTTTTTGATTGGATCATTTGTTCTTTGGGTGTTGAGTTTCATTAAGTTCTTTATAGATTTTAGATACTAACCCTTTATCAGTTATGTCATTTGCAGATATCTTCTCCTATTCTGTAGGTTGCCTCTTAATTTTGTTGATTGTTTCCTTTGTTGTGCAGAAGCTTTTTATCTTGATGAAGTCCCAATAGTTCATGTTTGCTTTTGTTTCGCTTGCCTCTGGAGACATGTCTAGCAAGAAGTTGCTGTGGCTGAGGTCAAAGAGGTTGCTGCCTGTGTTCTTCTCTAGGATTTTGATAGATTCCTGTCTCACTTTTAGGTTTTTCATCCATTTTGAATTTCTTTTTGTGTATGGTGTAAAAAGTGGTTCAGTTTCATTCTTTTGCATGTTTCTGTTCAGTTTTCCCAACAACATTTGTTGAAGAGACTGTCTTTTTTCCATTGGACATTCTTTCCTGCTTTGTCAAAGATTAGTTGACCATAAAGTTGAGGGTCCATTTCTGGGCTCTCTATTCTGTTCCATTGATCGATGTGTCTGTTTTTGTGCCAGTACCATACTGTCTTGATGATTACAGGTTTGTAGTAGAGCTTGAAGTCCAAAATCGTGATGCCTCCAGCTTTGGTTTTTGTTTTCAACATTACTTTGGCTATTCAGGGTCTTTTCTGGTTCCACACAAATTTTTAGGATTTTTTATTCCAGCTCTGTGAAAAATGTTGATGGCATTTTGATAGGGATTGCACTGAATGTGTAGATTGCTTTGGGTAGCATAGACATTTTAACAATATTTGTTCTAATCCATGAGCATGGAATGTTTTTCCATTTCTTTGTGTCTTCCTCAATTTCTTTCGTAAGTGTTCTATAGTTTTCAGAGTACAGATCTTTTATTTCTTTAGTTAGGTTTATTCCTAGGTATCTTACGGTTTTTGGTGCAATTTTAAATGAGATCATTTCCTTGATTTCCCTTTTTGCTGCTTCATTGTTAGTGTATAGAAATGCAACAGACTTCTGTGTGTTGATTTTTTATCCCATGACTTTGTTGAATTCCTGTATCAGTTCTAGCAATTTTTGGGTGGTCTTTTGGGTTTTCTACATAGAGTATCATGTTGTCTGTGAAGAATGAAAGTTTGACTTCTTCTTTGCCAATTTGGATGCTTTTTATTTCTTTTTGTTGTCTGATTGCTGAGGCTAGGACTTCCACTACTATGTTGGACAACAGTAGTGAGAGTGGACATCCCTGTCGTGTTCATGACCTTAGGGGAAAAGCTCTCAATATTTCCCTGTTGAGGATGATATTCACTGTGAGTCTTTCATATATGGCTTTTACGATATTGAGGTATGTTCCCTCTATCCCCACATGATGGAGGGTTTTTATCAAGAAGCGGTGCTGTATTTTGTTAAATGCTTTTTCTGCATCTGTTGAGAGGTTCATATGGTTCTTATCTTTTCTTTTATTAATGTGGTGCATCACGCTGATTGATTTGTGGATGTTGAACTGCCCCTGCAGCTCAGGAATAAATCCCACTTGGTCGTGGTGAATAATCCTTTTGATGTACTGTTGGATCCTATTAGCTAGTATCTTGGTGAGAATTTTTGCATCCGTGTTCGTCAGGGATATTGGTCTATAATTCTTTTTAGTGGGGTCTTTGTCTGGTTTGGGGATCAAGGTAATGTTTGGTCATCATATTTTTATCTTTCAAACTTAAGTTAGTTGCTAAAATTTAATATTTATATGTCTGTCTGCCTTCTGGCTTTCATCAAAACCGTGGAAGATTTGAATGTACTGAGTCAACATTCCCTTGGAGCTGAGGACTGCTGGCCCTGTAAGATGAGGCCGTGGTCCCTGCTTCCCCTGCAGTATCTCATCCGGCCAACACCAAGCATCCTGGGGGCCCTTAGGCATTTATGAGAGTTTTCCATCCCGGCCTCTATCAGCACAAGGCACCACTGAGCTCATGGCTTGTGTGATGTAGCTGTCTCTGCTCTCTGGCACTCCTCTCTTCTCTCTCTGGCCTCTCCTTCAATTATTTCTTCCACCTTCTCCTATCCTTTCAATAGAGGTGTCCCCTCAAGGGGAGATCTACCTGGTCTTCTCTTTCCTCTCTCTCGGCATCTCATAGATCTCTGATTTAAATTAGTAATGCTCTAAAGATGATCTTTATATGTCTTTATCAATGCAACCAAATATGAACCTAAGTGCAAGGATGAAAACAAGACCCTGTTCCTTCTCTTAAGGAGTAAAATGTAAGTTAGGAATAAGATATATGTGTAAACAAATACAGTGCAATTTGATAAAGATTTCACATTTAAAACACTGCCTAGTGCTTAGGAAGGGCACTGTGGACTCATGCTCTCCTACCCAACAGCATGCCAAATTCTGGGGATTGTTCTTCAACTACTCTTGAACCTATACCCTCCTTTGCAATCCTGTGGCTGTTGGTATTATCTGTCTCTGTTCTCCCTCACCAGTGGTAGGCTCCAGCAAGAAGTGTGCCAGGTCCTCTCATCTTTGATTTGACCATGCTGTCCCCCTGCCTGGACTGTCCCCTCTGTTCATTTCAGCCATGCGAATGCCATTATCCTCAAATGGCACAGACCACCTTGCCTCCATCCCTTCGCTGATTCATTTTCTGATAGAGCCTGTAACCTAAGATTGAATTAGCATTTATGGATCAGAGCCTACACTCTACCCAAAAAATCCTTCCTTCCCTGTGTTTCTAGACCACTTTGTTTATGCCTCTGAGATAGGTTTACTCCATTCTGCTTCTGAGTGGAGCTGTATGTACACTCTTAATCTTTTCCCTTTTCAAGATAATAAACCTCAGTAGGGCTGAGATATCACTTTTTAATTTTTTTCTTTCATGGGGCTAAGCTCTGTGTCTTGTATTTTGGTCGATATTTAGTAAACATTTACTGAACAATATGGGTAATATAAAAAAATGATATATGGGCTCTCCTATCACCTGGGTCATTCATTTGATAACTTAATGCAAAAGTTGAGTAGAAGAACTAGGCACAAGTAGAATTAGCAATGAAAAGGATAAAACATATATCAAGCATTTAGATTCTTAAGTGTGACGTTAGAACATATTAGGATCAGAATGTGTCTTAAGGTAAGACATCTGCAAATATAATGAGAGAAAGTGGATAATGTAAATCAATACAAAATATTCTATCTAATGCAAGTTTATAGGACTCTATAGAAAACCTATATTCCCACAATAGGTAAATAAAAACCCAGGATTTATGGAGTATATAAAGGTCTGGGTTTGGATAGAATTAGGTTGGAGAGAATAACTTGTGGGGATGAATCTGATCTACCCTAAATTTTTTGTGAGAGATAAATGCACATAAACACAACCATAACTAAGTAAGGGTTCATCTGAGAACCTAGGAGGCTTAGAGGCTGGGGGCAGGAGACTCTTCAGGTCCCCAGACTGTCTCCTTCTCCCCAGAGAAGTGGAGGAGGGCAGGTTGAACGAGTTTGCTTGGAGCCAGCCAGCCCCTGTGGAATGCAGGTGCAGATAAGAGAAGTGAGTTAACAGGGAACGTAAGCATGAGCTTTGAAGCTGAAGGTGCAGATCTTGGAAGTGGTCCAGGTGGCAGTGAGATCATTTAAGTCCTATCTAGGTTACCCAAGGATATCTTTGACTATCACGGAAGAGTGGGGAATGAGGGAAACTGTCTACTCTACTACTTGAGTCTGAGTACTTAGCCCTATGCTGATACAAGTTGGAAGGAAGCAGAGAGTTGATTCTTAGGCAGCCAGTCATCTCTGTGACACATGGCAGGAGGTCCAATTTTTCTAGGATCATTCTATCATTTGGAAAATTGGAGTCCATTTTAACGTGAACTTGTGTGTGTGTGTGTGTGTATGTGTGTGTGTATGTGTGTCTGGAAGGGGGATTTTCCTCTGATCAGTAACCCTGTAATAGCAGCATTCTCAGACGGAGGGCCATAGCATTGAGTGTCACTTACAACTTATGGGCTTTCTCGGACCTGAATACTAGAGCCTGTAACCTAAGATTGAATTAGCATTTATGGATCAGTAGATAAAAAGAAGCACATTAGGAGACCCAAGACTTGAATTTGAATTCCAGAACTATCCCTGAGTAGCTGTTTCACTGAAGTTTGTGAAAGTCAAAAGCACAGTGCCTGGAACAGGGAAATAAGAATTAAATTTGGGTCTCGTTTATTCTTTTTTTCTCTGGTGCTCATTAGACTTACCCTATGCCCTCCCTTGTTAGGTGGCAAACATAAGTAAATAAAGAAATAAATTGAGGCATAGAAGAGTTAAGGAATTTGAAGGAGGTCATATAAGAAATAACCAGATTTTAAACTATTCAAAAGTCCTGTGTTCATTTTAATTTACAAAGTGCTTTATATTTTTGAGCTGATTTTGTTTATTCTTCACAGTACATCTCGTGATTCAATATTTCTGTCACTAAATAATAATAGCAGATTGCTTTGGACCAGTCTTGATGTATGGGATCTCATCCCTGAGTGGAAGCAGAGAGTGAAGTAGAGAAAGGGATACACAAGCTCAGTAGACAGGGTCCATCAGATCATAGGACCCTGATTTAATCTTGAGCCCTACCAGGTAAGGTGAGAAGAAGAGTGTAAAGTTCTTGGAGTCACATCACAAATAACTTAGCCTTTCTGGGGAACAGCTGATGATCCTGTGCAGGCCTGAAGTTAACTTCAAGAAGCTGGGAAAAGAAGAAATTCAGTAAAATCTAACAAATAATGAAATTTGTCATGGCTAAAATAGATCAACATTATGTCCAGCCAAATGTGTGGGATTAGAAGGGTGGTTTGGGTTGGGAAAAGGTGATGTGTTGTGGAAGTAGCATATAAACTGATAATAAAAATGGACCTCTACCATCACTTCTTCCAAAAACAATGCCCATGGATACCGTGAGTATCCAACTTGAGATATCTTATTGTCTTTTTGTGAATATTTTCTACAATATGGTTTTTGCACCACCTGCTGGCAAAGAACAGTGATCCTACCTCTCGCTAAAGGAAAGGCACGTATTTAAAGTGCTGGTGAGCAAGGCACTGGGGAGATCAAAATCGACTTTGTTTATTGGAAACATGTAGCTACCACTGCTAAATGGCATCCAATTCCTTGTCACCACCTTGTTAACAAGTTTTAAATTGTGCCAGGTGATACACACAGGTGTTTTCTTTCTGAAAGTGTCATAATAATATGAGAAGATTATTCTGGATTAAGTTAGTGAGAAAGGGAATATTATTTTCAGTGGTTAAGAGAGACAGTCTATCCAGTACACCTGTCTAACATACAGACTAATCTTTTTTTGGGGGATGGGGAAGCATATCCAGGCTACCATCATTTAAAAATGCTGAAACAACATTATTTATAGTTTTGTTTGCTTATTGCCAAGGAGCCATTTAGATTTTTGTGATTGAGCAACACTTCTGGAACAATCCAAGAGTATCATGTTTTACCTTGAGTGTTTAACATGGCTTTCCTGGGTGAGATTTTTAAGAATATATGAAGACATTTTCATTGTGGTCTTCTTGCCACTTGGGAAAGAATTTGGCTTTTCTTTCATTCTTTCTATCTTGTTTTTTTTCCTATAGGGATGGATGAAAAGTCTGAGCCAAATTTTTTTTTTTTTTTTGGCCCGTGCCTAGCTTACACTAGGCATTCAGTTAATGACAGTTTTTATTATTAGAATGTTACAGATTGATCATCAGACCCTTGGAGCAATATCGAGGAATATTGCTTCATTATGATATTCCTGGATAAATTCTTGAGTTCTTTCAAATTTTTTGTTAATTTTTTTATTCTTATATTATCCCCATACATTGCATCATTAGTTTTAGATGCAGTGTTCCATGATTCATTGTTTGTGCATAACACCCAGTGCTCCATGCAGAATGTGCCCTCCTCAATACCCATCACCA
>NC_138371.1:105754843-105788648 GCF_054177405.1 Leptonychotes weddellii | reverse complement strand
TTATCAAACTCAACACCCAAAGAACAAAGAATGCAATCAAGAAATGGGCAGAAGACATGAACAGACATTTTTCCAAAGAAGACATCCAAATGGCCAACAGACACATGAAAAAGTGCTCAACATTGCTTGGCATCAGGGAAATCCAAATCAAAACCTCAATGAGATACCACCTCACACCAGTGAATTGTGCAAGACTGTTGAATCCCAGATCTGTACCTCTGAAACAAATAATGCTATATATGTTAAGAAAAAAAAGAAGAAGAAGAGCAGGAGGGGAGGAATGAAGGAGGGGAAATCGGTGGGGTAGAAGAACCATGAGAGACGATGGATTCTGAAAAACAAACTGAGGGTTCTAGAGGGGAGGTGGGTGGGAGGATTGTTTAGCCTGGTGATGGGTATTAAAGAGGGCACGTTCTGCATGGAGCACTGGGTGTTATGCACAAACAATGAATCGTGGAACACCACATCTAAAACTAATGATGTAATGTATGGGGATTAACATAACAATAAAAAAAAGTGTGCTTTAGTGACTATTCCCTCATTTGATAGGACAGGTGGCTACATGATCCTGTCACTCACACCATGAAATGATACATGATCCCTTCTAATTTTCACAACTACATAGTGAATTGAGTATTATAATTACAGCATTTTACACATAAGGAAATGCAAGGTCACACAGCTAGGAAACAGAAGTGACAGGACTCAAGCCAAATCTGACCCTAAAGCTCATGTTTTGTGAATTATGTCACACAGATCAAATGGTAAATGTTCCAATCAACAAAAAGGGAAAAATTATAAGCTTAAAGAAAGAGAGAAAATACAAGTTTAAAAGTCATACAAGGAATTACGAAGTAAGAGATCCATGCATTTGCCTGTATAAGTAGTCTCGAAAACTTGATCAGTTCCCCAAATTGATAAAAAGCATCCACAAAAAGTCTACTGCTGACATTATACTTAATAGTAAAAGACTGACTGCTTTTCCCTAAGAATGGGAATAAGCTAATGATATTTCTACTCTCACCACTTCCATTTAATGTTGTACTGAAGTTCTGGCCAGTGCAATAAGACAAGAAAAGGAAAATTAAAGGCATACAGATTGGGAATGGAGGAGTAAAACTGCATAATACTTGCAGACAATACAATCTACTATGTAAAAATACTAAAGAATCTTCCAAAAACCTACTAGACCTAATAAGCAAGTTTAACCAGTTCACAGAATCAATATACAAGAATACATTTGTTCCTCTCTACATAGCAGCAAGTAATATGCAAATAAAATTGAGAAAACAATTCTTTTCAAAATACCATCAAAAAGAACAAACTATTTAGGAACAAATTTTATAAATGAGGAAAATTAAAGTGGACCTAAATAAATGGAGAAATATGCCATAGTCATAACTTGTAAGATTCAATATTTTTAAGATGACAGTTCTCCCTTGACCTTGATCTGTAGATTCAAAGTAATATCTACCAAAATCTCTGCTGGCTACTTTATAGAAATTGACAAGCTGATCCCAAAAATTATATGGAAAGGCTGAGGATTTAGAATAGCCAAATCAACTGTAAAATAGAATAAAGTGGGAGGACCTACACTATCTGATTTCAAAACTTACTATATAGCTACAATAATCAAGTCAATGTGGCATTGGCATAAGCATAGATACATAAATCAATGGAACAGAAATGAAAGATCATAAACTATGATCAAACCCATTAATTTGTAATCAATAGATTTTGAACTAAGTTGCCAATTCAATGAGAAAAGGATAGTCTTTTCAGCAAATGACACTAGAACAATTGGATATTCACATGCCAAGTATAAGTGTGAAATGAGAGCCTCACCCCACACCATATATAAATATCAACTCAAAATTTATCATAGACCTCAAAGCTAAGCACTCAGTCTATAAAACTTGAAAAAGAAATCATAGATATATAGGAGAAAATCATTGTGGCCTTAGACTAGGCAAAGATATTTTAGATACAACATCAAAACAAAATTCATAAAAGAGAAATTGATAAATTGTGTTTCATTAAAATTGAAAATTCTTGTTCTTCAAAACACATCATTAAGAAAATGCAAAAACAAGTCTCAAGCTGAGAAAAACATTTGCAAATCATATATCCAATAAGACTTGTATCTCAAATAAAGAATTCCATAACTCCACAGAGAACTTTATGACTCCATAGGGGAAAAAAAGCAAACAATCCAATTAAAATTGGGCAAAAAATTGAACAGATAATTCACCAGAAATATATTATGGGTGAAAAATAAGCACATGAGAGCTGCTTAATATTATTAATGCTTAGAGAAATGCAAATTAAAGCTGTAATGAGTATGCACACACACACTAAAATGTCTGTAACCAAAAAGACTGACAATCAAATGTTGCTGAAGATATGGAGAAATGGATCTTCACACATAGCTGGTGGGAACATAAAAATGATACAGTTACTTTGTAAAACAGCTTGGCAGTTTCTAATTAAGTTAAACACATCTGTTCCTAAATATCTACTCAAGAGAAATAAAAATATATGCCCAAACATATATGTACATGTGAACCTCCATAGCTGCATTATTTATAATAACCCCAAACTGGAAACATCCCAAATGTCCATAACTGGTAAATGGATCAACAATATATGGTATATCAGTACAATGGGACAAAGTAATAAAAGAGAATGATTTGCTGATAGATGCAAGAATGTAGACGAACTTTAAAAACACTACGCTAAGTGAAAGAAGACTGACACAAAAGATTTTACTGTATGATTCCAACTATATGACATTTTTAAGAAAGGAAAAACTATAGGCACAGAAGGCAAATCAATGCTTGCCTGCTGCTGGGGCTGGGAGCAGAAAATGGCTTCAAGTAGGCACAAGAGAACTTTTTGGAGTACTGGATGGGATCTAAAACTGGACTGATGATTGCACAACTTTACAAATCTATAAAAACTCATAGAAGTATACAGTTACAATGGGAGAATTTTGTTATATGTACAGTATACCTCAATAAAGTTGCAAAATAAAAAAGGCAAGCAGAGGAAATAATGACAACAAATACAATGGAAGAATTATTCATTTTAATATCCTTATTTTATAAAGTACACAAAATACCAATAAGGCTAGCATTATAACTTTTTAAAAGTATTATAAAATACTTCAAGCCCACAGAAGAGTATATAGAATAATGGGACAAAAACTAGTATATTCACTAGTTTTGCTAAAATTCAATATTTTGCAATTTTTGCTCTAAATGTTTTTTTATAGAAAAGGAATGTAGAGAAAATAAATTCTCAAGCATTACTATTGCCACATTTCTGGAAAGAAATCTGATAATATCTGTGAAAGTTAAAAATATACATACTATTTGATAAACAATCCCACTCTTAGGAATATGTCTGTTAGATATAAAAGCATCAGTATATAAGGATGTGTGTAGGAGGATATTAGTACAACAAGGATGTGCAAAAGAAGAATCAAAGAGATTATTCATCGATAGAAGAATGATTGAATAAACTCTGGGCACACCCATAAAATAAATAAACTCAAACTTTCTAGCTGACTTGCGGATTCTCAAGCATTTGTATTTAATTTAAAAAATCAAGATTCAGAGATAGGTGAATTAAAATCCAAATTTTATAGAGTTCTGGTACAAGATGCCAACATAGAAAGAGTTTAAACTCACCTCCTCCACAGAACATACCAAATTACACCTATTAATAGAACAATTCCTCCTGAAGAAGAACTGAAGGATGACTGAACAGCCATAGAACAACCTAAGATTCGGAGAATAGCAAGAGAACAGCAAGAGAGACAGAGACACAGCAAGAAAGGGAACCCACACTCCCAGCATTGTTAATGGCAGTGGGAAGGATAGTACTGATGGACCAGGAACAGATCCCTCTGTCCATGGGCACAAAAAAAAAAAAAAATGGCATGCTTTAGAAGAGCAACTAGCATATGAAAGAGACAACACTAGAACTCTGCCAAGCAGCAGAGGAACTGCAAGAAAGCTCCTCAGGTCAGAGGGACTGGAGAACAACATGGTTTACATTCCCACCCCATCTTAAAAGACTAGACCAGAGCAGGGTCTGGATGTCATAAGCAGTTAGTTCAGGCACACAATCTGCATAGTGGGCACCATACACAAAACCATTCCTTTAAGTTTAGGAGAAGTAACCATTTTGCCTAATCTAGAAACAAATACAGAAACTCAAGCAAAATGGGGACACAGAGGAATATGTTAAAAAAAACAAAAACAAAAACCTTAACAACAACAGCAAAACCCTAAATGAAACAGAGATAAACAACATGCTTGTTCTAGAATTTAAAATAATGATTGTAGAGATACTCGCCGGGCTGGAGAAAAGAGTGAAAGAACTCAGTGAGACCTTTAATAAAGAGATAGAAAATATTTTAAAGAACCAGTCAGAGTTGAGGAAAACAAAGACAGAAACAAAAAATACACTGGAGGGAATCAACAGTTGATTAGAGAGTTCAGAAGGATATATCAGTGATCTGGAACACAGAGTAATGGAAAGCACACAAGCTGAACTTCAAAAAAAGAAAAGAATTTTTAAAATGTGGATAAATTAAGAAATCTCCTGGACAACATAAAGCCAACAAATATTTACATTATAGGGGTCCCAGAAGAATTGCGTGAGAAAGTTGTAGAAAACATATTTTAAAAGAAATAATAATTGAAAACTTCCCTAACCTAGAGAGGAAAATAGACATCCAAGTTCAAGAAGAACAGAGAGGTCCAAACAAGATGAACTCAAGAATGTCCACACCACAGAACATAATAATTAAAATGTCAAAGTTTAAAGATAAGAGAGAATCTTCAAAGAACCAAGAGAGAAACAAAAAGTTACCTACAAAGGAAAACCTTTAAGGTCATGAGCTAATTTTTCAGCAGAAACTTTGAAAGCCAGAAGAAAGTAGCATGATATATTCAAAGTGCTAAAAGGAAAAAATCTACCACCAGGAGTACTCTACCTGGCAAGGTTATCATTCATATTTGAAGGAGAAATAAAGAGTTTCTCAGAAAAACAAAAGATAAAGGAGTTTATCACCACTAAACAGTCTTATAAGAAATTTTAAAGGGATGTCTTTAAGTGGAAAAGAAGTGGTTATAATTAGCCATAAAAAAACTATGAATAAGATGTAAAATATGACAAAATACACATAAAATGTGGAGAAGGGAGTAAAAAGGGAAGTGAAAGGGAAAAGGAAAAAGAAAGAAAATTTTTTTCTGCTTTTAGTTTAGTTTTTTTTTTTAAGTATTTGAATATAAATGACCATCAAATTAATATGGACTGTTATTTACTTAGGATGTTACATATGAACCTCATGGTAACCACAAACCACAAACCTATGATAGATACAGAAAAAAATAGAGAGAAAGAAAGCCAAAACAAACAAAGGAAAAAGAAAAACACTAGAAACACTCATTGACCAAAAAGAAAGAGAACAAGAGAAGAAAGGAACAAAGAAGAACTAGGAAAACAACCAGAAAACAAATTTTTTTTTAATGGCAATAAGTATATACCTATCAATAATTACTTTAAGTGTAAATGGCCTAAATGCCCCCAATTAAAGGATGTAGAGTGGTAGAATGGATAGAAAAATAAGATCAGTCTATATGCTGCCTATAAGAGACTCACTTCAGACCTAAAGACACATACAGACTGAAAGTGCAAGGATGGAAAAATATTCATCATGCAAATAGAAGTGAAAAAAAAAAAAAGCTAGAGTAGCAATGCTTATATCAGACAGAATAGATTTAAGACAAAGACTGTAATAAAAAACAAAGAAAGGTAGCACATAACGATAAAGAGGTAGTTCCAATAAGAGGATATAACAGTTGTCAATATCTACATACCAAAAATTGGAGCACCTAAACACAAAAAGCAAAAGTTAGTGGACATAAAGAGAGAAATTGATGGTAAGACAATAATTGTAGAGGACTTCAACACTCCACTTACATCAGTGGATAGGTTATCCAGACAGAAAATCAATAAGGAAACAATGTCTATAAATGACACATTGGACCAAATGGACATAACTGATATATACAGAACATTCCATCCAAAAGCTACAGAATACACATTCTTTTCAAGTGTACATGGAACATTCTCCAGAATAGATCACAACTTAAGCCATAAATCAAACCTCAATAAATTTAAGACGATTAAAATCATACCAGGCATCTTTTCTGACCACAATGCTATGAAACTAGAAATAATACATTAAGAAGATCATTCACCATGGTCAGGTGGAATTTATTTCCGGGATGCAAAGATGGTTCAGTATTTGCAAATCAATCAGTGTGAAACACCACCTCAACAAAATGAAGGATAAAAATCATCTGATCATCTCAATAGATGCAAAAAGCATTTGACAAGATTCAACATCCATTCATAATAAAAACTCTCAACAAAATGTGTTAAAGGGAACACACCTCAACATAATAAAGACCATATATGAAAAACCACAACTAACATCATACTCAATGCTAAAAAACTGAGAGTTTTCTTTCAGGAACAAGATAAGGATGTCCATTCTCACCACTTTTATTCAACATAGTCTTAGCCAACAGCAATCACGCAAGAAAAAAAAAAGAGGCATCCATATTAGTAAAGAAGTTGAACAGTCACTACTTGCAAATGACATGATACTATACACAGAAAATCCTAAAGACTCCACCAAAAAACTACTGGAAGTAATAAATGAATTTAGTAAAGTGGCAGGATACAAGATCAAAAGTCAGAAATCAGTAGCATTTCTATACACTAACAGTGAGTTGCAGAAAGAGAAATTTAAAAAAAAAATTTACAATTATACCAAAAAGAATAACATACCCAGGACTAAATTTAACCAAAGAGGTGAAAGGCCAGTACTCTGAAAACTACAAACACTGATGAAAGAAATTGAATATGACACAAACAAATGGAGAGATACTCCATGCTCATGGATTGGAAGAATTATTATTGTCAAAATGTCCACATTACCCAAAGCAATCTATAGATTGAATGCAATCCCTATCAAAATATCAACAGCATCTTCCACAAAATTGGAACAAATAATACTAAAACTTGTATGGAACCACAGAGGACCCCAGGTAGCCAGAGTAATCCTGAAAAAGAAGAACAAAGCTGGAGATATCACAATTCCAGATTTCAGAATATACTACAAAGCTGTAGTCATCAAAAGAGTATGGTACTAGCACAAAAATAGACACATAGATCAATAGAATAAAGTTACCAGAAATAAGCCTATACTTACATGGCCACTTAATCTATGACAAAGGAGGCAAGAATATACAACGGAGAAAAGACAGTCTTTTCAATAAATGGTTCTGGGAAAATTGGATGGCTACATGTCAAAGAATTAAAGTGGACTACTATCTAACACTGTACACAAAAATAAACTCAAAATGGATTAAAGACCAAACCATGGGACCTGAAACCATGAAATTCTTAGAAGAGAACACGAGCAGTAATTTCTCTGACATTGGCTATAGCAACATATTTCTAGACATGTCTTCTGAGCAGGGGGAATGAAAGCAAAAATGAACTACTGGGACTATATCAAAATAAAAAGCTTTTGCACAGCAAAGGAAACCAAGAAAACAAAAAGACCATCTACTGAATGGGAGAATATATTTATAAATGGCATATCCAAAATATATAAAGAACTTATACAACTCTACACAAAAAAATAATAATAATAATAATTCAATTAAAAAATGGGCTGAAGACCTGAATAGACATCTTTCCAAAGAAGACATATAGATGGCCAGCAGACACATGAAAAGTTGCTCAACATCACTAATCATCAGGGAAATGCAAATCAAAGCCACAATGAGCTATCACCTCACACCTGTTAAAATGGCTAAAATCAAGAAGACAAGAAACAATGAGTATTGACAAGGATGTGGAGAAAAAGGAACCTTCGTGCCTTATTGGTGGGAATGTAAATTGGTACAGCCACTGTGGAAAACAGTATGGAGGTACCAAACAATTAAGAAAGAAATACCATATGATCCAATAATTCTATTGTTGGGTATTTATCTAGGGAAAATGAAAACACTAACTCAAAAAGACATATGCACCCCTATGTTTATTGCCACATTGTTTACAATAGCCAAGACATGGAAGCAACCTAAGTGTCCATCAATAGATGAATGCATAAGAAAAATGTGGTGTACATATACAATGTTACTTTTCACCTATCAAATTTAAAAGCTTTCAAAATAGAAATAACTGATTCAGGAAATGCTTCTATGAAGCAGACACTCTCATGCATGGATTCTGGAAATATAAATTTGTATAACCCTTTTGAGGTACAATTTGGAAATATTTTTCTAAGAACCTTAACAACATTATTATAATTTGACACAATAATTTCAATAATAGACTCGATTTTTTAAAAGTAATTCAATAAGTACACAACAATGTTCATTACAGAAGTAAATATAATCACTGAAACTGCAAACCAAAAATTCTTAATAGAAGACTGACCAAATAGTGGAGAAAGGGGAACCCTCCTACACTGTTGGTGGGAATGCAAGTTGGTACAGCCACTTTGGAAAACAGTGTGGAGGTTCCTCAAAAATTTAAAAATAGAGCTACCCTATGACCCAGCAATTGCACCCCTGGGTATTTACCCCAAAGACACAGATGTAGTGAAAGGAAGGGCCATATGCACCCCAATGTTCATAGAAGCAATGTTAGCAATAGACAAACCGTGGAAAGAGCCGAGATGCCCTTCAACAGATAAATGGATAAAGAAGATATGGTCCATATATACAATGGAATATTACTCAGCCATCAGAAAGGATGAATACCCAACATTTACATCAACATGGATGGGACTGGAGGAGATTATGCTAAGTGAAATAAGTCAAGCAGAGAAAGTCAATTATCATATGATTTCACTTATTTGTGGAACATAAGGAATAGCATGGAGGACATTAGGGGAAGGAAGGGAAAAATGAAGTGGGGGGAATCGGTGGGAGAGATGAACCATGAGAGACTATGGACTCTGAGAAACAAACAGGGTTTTAGAGGGGACGGGGGAGGGGGGATTGGTTAGCTCGGTGATGGGTATTAAGAAGGGCACATACTGCATGGAGCACTGGGTGTTATATGAAAACAATGGATCGTGGATCACCACATCAAAAACTAATGATATATTGTATGGTGACTAACATAACATAATAAAATTTAAAAGAGTTCAAACAAAAATAAAAATAAAAATAAAAAAATAAAAAACTGACCAAATAAATTTTAAAATGTACAGTAATTATACAGTAATTACATTGTAAATTAATGTACATTATACATACAGTAATTTAAATGAATGACAATAAAGACTTTGTAATAACTTCAAAAACTGTTTCTGTGATAGTGTTAATTAGGACAAAGAAATATAATTATATACAAAACATGATATAACCAGGCAAATAACTTTTTGAAGACAATAAGGAATACTCTAAAAAGGTCACAGAGATTATTTCTGAGCCTTGGGATTACAGGTTACACTACAAGATGGAAATCATTGTAAATGGCTGGTAATATTTCTCTGAATTGATAAACTTATGCCCCTCTTTATATAATGGTACCATTATACCTCCTCCACCAGTCACTTAATATTTTTCGTAGTACTTTTCCCTATCTGAAAAATCTTATATAAGTCACTCAACTTATTTGTGGCCTCTCCCTTTACTAAATGAAATCTCCATGAAAACAATGAGGTTTTTGTTTTCTTCACTGTCACATCCTCAGCACCTAGGACAGTGCCTGTCCATAATGTACTCAACAAGTATTTGTTGAATGAATGAAATATCTGTAAAGACAACATTACAAATATCAGCTGTGATTCTTTCAAATGAGGAAGAGAACAACGGTGTTGTCTCCATTAGCCAAGTGACTCTCAAATGAGTTAATCCAGATAGTTTACATCAAGGAAAATTTTAATCTAAAATATTTATATATTTATTATATAGAACTGGTAAATTTCTTCTTCAATTATCTGGCTACCAAAGCCAGAAAATCACACTACCAGAGAGGAAAACTACAGACCAATGTCCCTAATGAATATAGATGCCATATTTCTCAATAAAATGCTAGCAAACCAAATTCAGTGGCACCTTAAACAAATTATTAACCATCAACAAATGGGATTTATATCTGGGATGCAAGGATGACTCGACACATGCAAATCAATGTGATACATCACATTAATAGAATAAAAGAAGAAAAATTATATGATCATTTTGATAGATGCAGAAAAAGCATTTCACAAAATTTAGCATCCATTCATGGTAAAAAACGCTTAAGATATTAGGTACAGAAGGAATATACCTCAATATAAAGAAGGCCACATATGACAGCCCTCAGCTAGCATCATACTCAATGGTGAAAGGTTGAAAGCATTTCCTCTAAGTTCAGGAACTAGACAAAGGTGCCTATTCTCACCACTCTTATTTAACATAATACTGGAAGTCCTTGCCAGAGCAATCAGACAAGAAAAAGAAATAAAAGTCATGGGAATTGAAAAGGAAGAGGTAAAACTGTCTCTTATTTCCAGATGACATGATTTTGCATGTAAAAAAATCCCAAATGGTCTGCAAAAAAAAAACTGTTAGCAGCAATCAACAAATTCACTAGAAAATAACAAAGTCACTAAACTTGCAGGATACAAAATTAATATACAAAAATCAGTAGCATTTCTATACATTTACAACAAATTATCTGAAAAAATAAAGAAAATGATTTTATTTACAGTAGCATCAAAAACAATAAAATACTTGGGAATAAATTTAACCAAGGAGGGGAAATATCTTTACACTGAAAAGTACAAGACATTGATGAAAGAAATTGAAGGAGACACAAGTAAGTGGAAAGGTATCCATGTTCATGGATAGGAAAAATCAGGTTGTTAAAATGTATCCAAAGCTATTTATAGATTCAATACCATCTCTATCAAGGTCCCGATGGTATTTTTTTTTACAGAAGTAGAGAAACAATCCTAAAATGTATATGGAATTACAAAAAATCCCAAATAGCCAAAACAATCCTGAGAAAGAAGAACAAAGCAGGAGGCAGCATGCTTCCTGATTTCAAGTTAGATTATAAAACTATTATAATCGGGCACCTGGGTGGCTAAGTCGGTTAAGCGACTGCCTTCGGCTCAGGTCATGATCCTGGAGTCCCTGGATCGAGTCCTGCATCGGGCTCCCTGCTCAGCAGGGAGTCTGCTTCTCCCTCTGACCCTCCCCCCTCTCGTGTGCTCTCTCTCATTCTCTCTCTCTCAAATAAATAAATAAAATCTTTAAAAAATAAATAAATAAAAAAATAAAACTATTATAATCAAAACACTATAACAACACATAAAAACAGACACATAGGCCAATCGAACAGAATCAAGAGCCTAGAAATAGACCCATGCATATATAATCAACTAATATTTGAGAAGGGAGCCAAGAATATTCAGTGGAGAAAAGACAATCTCTTCAATAAATAGGGCTGTTAAAGGTAGATATTCATACATAAAATAATGAAACTAGACTCCTATTATACACCAGTCACAAAAATTAACTTGAAATGGATTAGAGACTTAAATGTAAGATCTGAAACCATAAAACTCCTGAAAGAAGACGTAGTGGATAAGCTCCTTGACATTTACCTTGGCATTTGGATTTGACACCAAAATCAAAGGCAACAAAAAGCAAAAATAAAATATGTGGGACTACGTCAAACTAAAAAGTGTCTGCATGACCAAGGAAATGGTCAACAAATGAAAAGGCAACCCAGGGAATGGGAAAAAATATTTGCAAACCATATATCTGATAAGGGGTTAATATCAAAAATAGATTAGGAACTCATACAATATAAAGAACTCATACTCAATAGCAAAAAACAAAATCCAATTTAAAAATGGGCAAAGGACCTGAAAAGACATTTTTCCAAAGAAGATATATGAATGGCCAACAGATATTCAAGACCATAATCCATTCTACCACTCCAGAAAAAAAAAAAAGAACCCATGAATTTCCTTAATGGTATTCTCATGCTGACTACAATACAAGCTGGGGAGAAAAGACCATCTTAAAGACAGAAAGCAGAAGGTGGGTTAGTATTTGATGAGTTCCATCATGATTCATTAAAAATTAAAACAGACTATTGCTAGAGAGCCTCCATAATATTATGTGGAAGATGAGGAGAAAGACACTTGTGCTTCTATAGTTTGAAAAGTTGATAAACCCCAACTGGTACCTAACTATAAAATGATTTAAAGCAAACATCACACACTATGGAAAAACATGAGAAGCAGTTCCTTTAAAGTCGAGAAAAATGTAAGAATCGCCATGATCACCATCTGAATTCACCATTGCAATAGATATCCTAACTTGTTCAATTAGATAATGAACATATGATATAAGGGATATTTTAATAATGTTATTTTTATAGGTATTATAAATATAATTCTATAACTGAAAGAACAATTACAAACAACTAAAACTAGTAAAAGTTCAGTAAAGTTGCTGAACATAGTGGTAAAAATTTACCTTACTGTATAATCAGTTGCAAAATGTAACATTTTTAAAGCTCACTCACAAAAACACAAAAGCATAACTTGTCAAGAAATATAAAAGAAATACAAGACGCATAAGGAGAAAGGCATAAAATACAAGTCGCATAAGGAGAAAGGATTTTGGTGTCAAATCCAAATGCCAAGCCAAATGTCAAGGCAAATTGTAGGACCTAAAAAAGATAATTGGTATATATGTATTCATCATTTAAAAATTAAAAATAATAAAAGATTTCTTCCCCCAAATAAAAATTACATGTGATTCCAATAAAATTTACATGTTTTCTCACTAAACTTGCCTATTCCCACAATTGAAACAGGAGGATAAAGAATAAAGAACCAACATTAGCCAAAGCAATTTGGAAGGAGGAATGGAAGGAACAGATTCATTCATTTTACAACCTATCAAGACCTATAAGTAGAATTACTAAATTATGGTGAGGTACTCTTATGGGGATAATGAATAGAACAACGAAATAAAAGAAAATCAAGAAATACATCCATGCGTATTTGAAAGCTTTGTTTATGGCAGAGTTAGAGTTTCAACTCAACATGAAAAGAATGGACTGACTATTCAGTAAACAGTATCAGGATAATTGGTTATCAGTATGGAGAAAGTAAAACGGTGCTGAGCTTTACTCCAAATCCAATTTAATTTTCATATTATGCAAAAAATGTGAAAAGAGGCTTTTAAAATATTCAAAGTGCATAGGAAAATATCTTTATTTCTTCAATAGCAGAGAATGATAGTTTAAACAATGCAAAAAAAAAGGGCATACACACATACAACAAAACCAAAGGCACAATTAATAATTTTATTGCATTAAAATGAAAATATATTATCTTGGTAAGGAGTTCTTGAAATAATGCATTTCCTGGAGCTTGGGTCCTTTATGCAAATTTATTGTAGTAATTATTTCACAACATATTCAATTCAAGTCATTTTGCTCTACACAAACTTCTATAGTGCTGTAAGTCAATTATATCTCAATAAAACTGGGAGGTGGGGGGATAAGCAAGAGAAAAATCTAAAAACTAAACTGTATTTAAAAAAAAGAATTCCATAGTATACTGATCTATATTCTGTCATAGTCTCCTTAATGTGGGTAAAATATTTTCCTATCAGTGTAGCAGAGTCATCAAAATACACTCCTATGCAAAATTTAAACGCAAAAACCACATTTGCCAACATTAAGCATGCCAGCTTGGGTTTCTCAGCAATGTGTTAAAATATTACAAAAGTCTATGAGCATTCTAAATATTCATCTTAGCTCAGGAACAGAAAGGGGGCTCATAAATGACTGCCATGAGCACATTACCCCAGAGCACCACTGCAGCTCTGCATCAGACACTAAGGGAAGGAAATGTCATGCGGGCCCATCTACCAGGATGTGCACTGAGCAATATTTACAAATTCATAAAGGCTGCTCTTAGCTTTCTACTTTTAGAATCAACCTGTAGACATCAAAAACTTACACTTAAAAAGATATAAGGTGAAATATTATCAGCCTTAACAATAATGAAATAAAGTCTTTACTGTCAGAAGTTATCAGAAGCTGTCAGTGAGCAAGGGTGAGGAAAAAGACGGAAGATCAAAAGGGAGTGGGGAAAGGCAGTTCCATAAGTGAGAACTTTTGTATTGGAAAGTTAATAAGTATAGTCTTCAACTGATTGATCACTTCCATTTCCAGGAACTGTCCAGGAGAGGGACATCTATAGAGACAAAATAGAATAGGAACTGCCCCCGACTGGGGCTGAAAATGGGAAGTGGCTGCAAATGGCCAGGAGGGATCTTTTTGGTGTGATAGAAATGTTCTAAAATTAGATTGTGGTGATTTACACAACTCTGTAATCTACTAAAACTCATTTTATTGTACACTTAAAATAAGTGAATTTTATACGTACTATTATACATCAATAAAACTGTGTTAAAAAAAGACTGATAAAAAAATTGATGGGTTAAAGAATAGATTTAAAAGCATAGCATTTAGACCCACATAGGTAACCAACAGTAGTAAAAACAGAAATGATCTCCATTATTATCTAGGTGCAGTGGGACAGGCTGAGAAAGAGTGAAATGGAGGCTGTTGTTGATCAATTATGCTTTTCTCTACGGTTTTGATTTTTTTAATCAACATATGTATGACTGCAATACATAAGTAAAGTTTTTTTTAAAACATTTAGATTCCCTGGTGCAGAAAAATCTTTTCCTACTTTGAATCTTTTACAATGTAAATGTGAGTAATGATGTCATCTGGGTAAATGAGCAGAATTTATTTTTTTCTCCTAATGACCAAGGAGAAGCAGCAGACTTTTTTACCAGCCATCATTCTTAACCCAAGGGGGCAACAGCTCCACTGAGCATAGTCCAAAGTTCATACCACTCCCAAAATAGAATGGTGTAAAGGAGAAGCGGCAACTGATCATCCCGGGAACAACATTTGGTACCGTTTGTGTTGGTAGTTGCCATGGATTAATAGATCAAACATAAATAATTTTCAGGGAAGCAAGTGCCCTTGAAAAATGAGATGACAAGTGAAGTCGCTAATGTTATCAGCTGTCTTCATCTGTTTATGTAAGAACCCTGCCAAAGTAACCATCTCTGCGCTCGGGTGTAAGACAGACTTCTTAACGTGAGATGAAACTGATATGGTGGCTGATGAGAGACTGTTGACAGTGGAAACAAATATTAAGAACTTTTTAGGATATAAAGTAATGTGGAGGATCATGAAGGCTTAAAGCTACAAGCTGATGGCCTTGCAGTTGGTTTAGTGACCAACACACTCAGCCCCGAGGTCGCCACAAAGTGTGTGGGGTTATTATTTCTGTATCATTTCATTGAGTAGCCAGAAACTTTAGACATGCATTCCCTTTAAAATAAAGTGGTCCATGAACAGTGGTAATAATAATAAACCAATTGGAGTGACCGCATACAGCCAAGCAGAACGTGGCGTCCTTAGTTGCTCTAAACGTGAGAGAACAAGAAATGGGAATACGCCTGCCTTTCTGCCAACTCCACCCAACCAAATATTTCCCATGTAAAGGGAAACCAGACCTTTCATGGGCCTGTCTGTTGCCCGACGGCCCTGAACTTACCACAGGATTTGGCTCCTAAACTGGATGCGCAAATGGGGAGCCCTGCAGGCAGTGAGGATAAGGTTGGGTGGGTTGCCCTTGTCATCTGCATGCCCCCAGGTCCCTGCTCCAGGACTGAATAAACAACAACCATAAAGAGAGCCGTGGCTGGTCAAGAGGCCCCTGTCAGACAGTGAGGTTGGAAAGAGAAGCATCATGTACAAGTCCAGGAGAATACCACACTTCCCACCCCAAAGATGGAAGTGATTTCCTAACTATGATTCTGACACCGATTCTGACGTGAATGCCCTTTTTACCACACCACCAAGCAATCAACTCAATTCCAATACTATCTACCTGGAGAAAGTGTCAGACCCCACAGGTTAAGGGTTCGGTGGTCCTATTCAACTGCCCCTCCCCCCACCACACCTTCAGACACCAAGCCAAGTCCAGTTGATCTCTTGTGCTGCTGACTCACTGGAAAGAGAATGGGGGTTCTCACAACCTTGTCTTTCAGTTTGATGAATTTGCTAGAGCAGCTCACAGAACTCAGAAACATGTTACTTGCTAGGTAACAGGCTTATTGCAAAAGGATGTAGCTCAGGAAGAGCCAGATGGAAAGGTGAATAGGGCAAGGTATGTGGGGAAAAGGCACCACTCTCCCCAAATCTCCATGTGCTCACCAACCCTGAAGCCCTCTGAACCCCATCATTTTTTAGCTGCTAGGTCTTTATGAAGGATACATTATCTAGGCATGATTGATTAAATCATTGTCCATTGGTGATCAACTCAACCTTCACCCCCTCTCCCTCCTGGGGAGTTCCAGTAGGACTGAAAGTTCCAACCCTCCAATCTCAAGGTTGGTTTCCCTGGCAACCAACCCCCATCCTTAGGTGCTTTCCAAAAGTCATTTCATTAGCATAAACTCAGGTGTGGTTGGAAAGGATTTGTTATGAATAACAAGACAACTTCCTCACTCTTATCTCTTAGGAAATTCCAAGGGTTTTAAAAGTTCTGTGAAACTGGATGAAGACCAAATAATATATTTCTTACTATAAATTACAATAACACAATAATCCTCTCAATTACTATTTATATGATGTTAAAGCAAATCAGAACAGAAGACCAAAATGGCCTTTTCACTAAACCAGTACTATTGTTGAGTGAGATTTTAAAATGCACTACCCAGTCAATGGGAGAGAGGGAGCATCAGTCAGACAAACATTATAAGATAAAGAGCTAAATATAAAATTAAAAATATAAAGAGGCAGTCACACTTGCAAGACTGTATATTACTGTCAATAGTTGCTGATCAGTAGCCACCCAGATGAGTCAGATGTAAATCTTTTATATCTTACTATTTCAGGGCTAAAGAATCCTGCAAGAAAGAATTTCTTGCCAATAATTACATCCCAATGCCTGAACATTTCTCATTGTGTCCAAATAGTCGCTTTTTATAAGTAGAAATAAAGCAAGATTTCTCTCATTTCTGATATCATCAAAAAAGTTTCAGACAGGCAGACACCTCATGGTGACCAGATTCGACCACTGTTTCCTATGGTGGAAGTGCAGATGGCAGAACTCTCAAGTCTTCATGGGGTTAACGAGTGGTTGAGTGTGCTCACACGGGACTCAAGTGCAGTCAGGGTGGCTTACTCACTGGCTCCTCACTCACTCTGGGATTTACTTGAGGTCTATGAACATTGAAATGTTCATCTTTTCCGTCTCCATACCTGCCAGGGCTGCCATGAGCTCAAGTGGAAGCAGATGCTGCTTGAAACATATAATGGTGGATCCTGTTACAAGTATTCCTATTTTACAATTGAGGCAACTGAGGCCCAGAGAAGTCAAGTGGCTTGAGGTCACTAAGAGATGGAGGTCTCTTTCACAAAGGCTGAGGTCACAAAGCTGGATTTGAAGCAAGGCTGTTGATGGTAAGGCTGTTGTACATATTAAATGAGTGAATTTAGAAAAATCCTGGTAATGAGAAAGCACTCAGTTAGCTCTTTTATTACCACTTAATTTGCTTTCATGCTATTTAAGCTTTTCCCTGGATCTTACTCCAAGAATGAGAGGCTGGTATATGTATTCACACAGTCTATGAGAATGACGACTCAGCCTTTTGAGAAAGCTGTATTTCCTGGAGGCTGTGAGATAGAGATAGCATACCGTAGAAATATACATATAAAAATAACTTTTCCAGGTGGGTAAAGTCGTTGGTGAAGGAACAGATCTAAAACCTTATAAGCCTCCTGGGCATTCTAGTTGCTTACTGACCGGGTTTTTATGAAAACTTGATGGTAATTATTAAATTTCTGAACCATCCCACCCTAAGTTGTGGAGTTCTAAAATCACCCAGATTGTGTACTTGTGAGAAAGGAGAAATGATGTCTGGAAATGACCATTTACAAAACAGAATGAGAGCCTGGTTTTCAATGTGAACATTGATCTCAAGGTTTATGTAAATGCTGAAAGGAAAGAACTTTGGGGAATTGGGTACGAAAAGGACAGAGAATTCCTTTCCTCTTTCTCTCACCACAGCAGGGGCACAACATGCTGTTGTCATGGTTAAGCACAACAGGGCAGTCCTGCCTGTGATCCTAGCTTCAGAATGAAGATCCTAGTCCCAGAACGAAGCTTTGGGATTTGGGGCAGGTTTCCTCATCTATGATAAGGGGGCAATGATAATATCAACCCCCTAATTTTTTTTTTTTTTTTTGCTAGACCTGCTGCTTTTTTTTTTTTTTTTTTTTACTGAAGTATAGTTGACCCACAATGTTACATTAGTTTCAGGTGTATGACACAGTGATTCCACAAGTCCGTGCTGTGCTCACCACAAGTGTAGCTCCCATCTGTCACCCTACATCACAACTACAATATCATCGGCTATATTCCTTATGCTGAACCTGTCACCCGGTGACTTATTTATTCCACAACCGGAAGTGTGTACCTCTTGCTCTCCCTCACCCATTTTGCCCATCCGCCCCCTCTGTCAAGCATCAGTTTATTCTCTGTATTTATGGATCTGTTTCTCCAACCTCCTAAATTTGTGTGAGAATTCAGTGAGATGTGAGAAAACATTTTAAAACTGCCTAGTACGGTGATGGCACACTATTCACAAGTGTCTAGCAGTATCCTCTTTTTTTAAAGCACCTGAACAGTAATCTATTACATTTGAAAAGCTGTGACCACCATGAGGCAAATAAAGCAAACGTGAAAAAGACTATGGCGACCTCCAGGAATCCCAGCAGTGGGAGGCAGGCTCTGTGCTCAAACTCTTAAGTCGGCTGGGTGCCCATGATGGATCAGCTTACAGGGGTTGCCAATTGAGTCCAAGCAGATTCCAGCTCCATTAGCTCCATTTCCTTTGAACTAAAGTTTGGAACATAATGCTATAAACTTTCTGAAACTAAGCATTTCACATTAAAATGGTAATTGTTTTTTGAAGCTACTTTTGAAAATGCTTGTTTTCTAAGGCGGGGGGAAACCCTATTTTAATGTGGTTCAAATGAAATAGCAGAGCTTTGTCTGGTAAAGAAACCATCAGAATTAAAGAACAGTATTCAATTATGATACACCATTTTGCCCAAAACAGTCTTTGTTTGCTTATTTTTTCAGAATCCTATTTCTATTTAAAATTGTCCTTCAACCAGTTTGAAATTGAATTCTAAGAGAAAGCCGATTGTGAATCAGAGGCTCTGGAGTCTGATGTTCTTCTGGGTCTATTCATGGACGCTGGGGTGCCTGCATTCTTTTCCCCCCTTTTCAGGGCCGGAGCTCTATACACAGGGACTCCCTTGGCTTCCAAACAAGCCCCTGGAATGCAGGCATTCAGCATCTGCTGCTGCCACTGACAATCCCCCTTGGCCTTTCTGGCTCACCCCCACCTCTCCTCTAACTGCCTGGGTCCCTTTTTATCTGTATTGAACTTTCCAAAGGGAATTCTTTACATAAGCAGTCTCTCGAAATTGTTTACTGAAGTCACAAACTGACTAGTCTGTGAAAGTCTAGGAGAAAATGCAGGAGAAGGGGATCTAAGAAAATATTGTGAAATGCATTGGAAAGCTATCAGCTCACTTCCTATACTACCAACACTATAACAACATTCATGCAGCTAGAGGGCATTTTCTCGCTTATCTTTGGATCCCAGCTTCTGCTCCTCATGACTGACTGCTGGGAAATCTGGTTGACACACAAATTGAGCATTACTAGCTCCTTCTGATTTTCTCTCAGACATAAAGGGAAAGAATACGGTATCATCATCTACTACACATGCTTAAAGGCACATAGGGGGAACATGCCTGATGAGGTAAGATGCAGAGTATTTTATGGGACATAAAGCAATTACTTTGCTCTCAATAGCTTAGTTATATAGGGTAAATAACAATAGAATATTGCATACCAGCATATTAAGTGTCAAATGTATATTTGTTGTTGTGTACATTTTATAGATATGTGTAGTTATGTGTGGATGAGTATCATGAGTTTTATTCAGTTTCACTTTGAAGTTGGTATGTGAGCCCATCGGTGTGTGTGTAGGCGTTTGTTGGAGAGGATGCTGATGATATGGAACATCTTAAACATCAAATTAGGAAAATCTGAATAAGAATAAATGATTAATGTTGCTTCTTTCTCCCTCATTTATTCCCTTTTGGCCAATCCTATCTGCTGACACATCTCTTCATGTTAAGCCCCAGGCCAAGGTGATTACTGAACTCAAAGATTTAATAAGCTCACCACAGACAATTCCAGAAGGTTTTAACTCCCTGGAAATTCACCCAACCCAGCACCACCCAAGTTCCCTATTGGGACACATGTCCTCTGGCTATACAGCCTCAAATGCAGATGAAGGAGATGGTTTTCTTTCCTTGCACCTTCACTCCTCTGTGCCCCAACAGAAAGTTACAGAAAGACACTAAGCATCTCTCTTCACCTTTATTCCAACCTAATCACTTTATTCTTCCAAAAAGGAAAAGAGTTGGAAGAACTATCATGATATTCTCTGACCCTATTTTTCTGTTGTTATTGTTGACTTTCACTGAACATACATCTTCTGTCCTGCCATTTCCTTTTCTTGATATTTCTAAACAGCCAGAATGAAGAAGACATCCCATAAATCTCTTATTTTCCCTTTCCTTTAAAAGTTAAAAGTTGGAGTTCCATGAAAAGTCAACAGAGAAAATCCAGGAAGAGGACTCATCAAAGAAATAATGCAAGAATCTTGCTTGGAATTAAGAGTTACTAGTTTCTGTTTGAAAAGGGCCAACCAAGTAGTCAAGGAATTCAAAAGCAAAATCATATCCGAGCACATTATCAAAAATTTTCAGAATGCCAGGACAGAGAAAATCCTAAAAACCTATAAAGATAGGAAAAAGAAAATACCACATTACTTCAGACATCTCAACAAAAGCAATGGAAGCCAGAAGGCAGTGAGGCAATGCCTTTGAAATTCTAAAAGAAAATATTTTCATCCTAGAATTATATACCAAGCCCAACTACAAGTCAAGCATAAGTACATGATAATCATATTTTAAAATATTCGACTTCTCAAAAAAAATTTTTGTGTGCCTTATAACTTCTCACAAAAAGTTACCAGAAAATGAGTTCCCCCATAAAGAGGTAGATATGGAATAAAAGAAATCAGAGATTAGCACAGGAAGAGGCAAAGTAATGGTTAAGAGAGATCCTAGGATGACAGACAGCTGTGTACCAAGCATGTGGGACAAGCTGTCTAGGTCAGAGGAAATAAGAAAGTTATAGAGAAGACTTCTCCAGAAGAATGAAACTGATAGAATTGATAGAATGCCTCATGTAAGTCTTGGAGGAGGATGTAGACAGTTTGTGAAGAATTTGCTCCAGGAAAAAAAAGAACTTTGCAGAGAAAGGAAAAAGAAATCATAGTTCACCACATAACTCCCCTATAAATAACATTTACATAGTCATAATGATGTAAATACAAAATATTGAGATAATGATTTTACAACATAACTATTTGGGGAGTTGGGAGGATAGGAAAAAACACAGTTAAATGATCATCTTTTGTAGTAGGAAGATAACCTACAAAAAAAAGAAAGATTGAAAAGGAGAAATACAAGCATGCCATTTAGAGAAATTGAAGGAAAGCAAAATTTAGCTAAAAGAGGTAAAAATAGTTGTCTCAGAAAATAAGGGGGAAAGGAGATGGAGCCTGTTGTTTTTCACAACCAGCTCATTGGCTTAGACTATGGGCATGTGAAACTTTGATAAAAATTAAAGCCAAGACAAATATATACACAAAAATAATCCAACTAACAAAGGAGTTGGCACCAGGAGGATTTGCCTCTGATACTATAAACTATGGAAACCTGGAGCTTCCATCGACAAAATAATTATCCAAACTGCCTTCAATTAAGGAAAAAAAAAAAACTAAGATTTTAGACACATATCTTTGAAGTCACTGTAGTTAGAAATTACTGGGATTTTCTGGAATTTTCTGGAATTACAAACTTCTGGAACTAATGAGAAAAAGAAAGATATTAGAAGTAAAAAATAGAGTAGCTCATATTCTGAAACAGAGAGTTGACTTATTTTATGAAACACATATCATACTTTTAAGTTTATGGCTTCAGTGTCTATGCAGAGTGTTTTTTCATAAGGCAAACTGTGCTGTAGGTTACTTTCTATCCATGGCAGATGATGACCTTGGCCCACATAATAATGGGTGATGTTGAGACTGAGGCTATACTTGATTATTCTCCAACTGACTTTGAATAAGTGAGCGGAGATTACCTAAAATCTGGGGGTGTGCAGGAGTTCCTGATCTCGGTTTTCAAGAAAAGATTCAGTTAGGAAATAGTATGGAGGGAGTCACAGACTACTGAGAAGTTTCAAGAAGAACTCATCTGGGAAATGCAACTACCTGATGGTTGAGAAGAAACTATCAGTACCAAATGGGAATCCAAAATAAAAGATCAGATTTGTATTCCCTTATTATAAGACAACAGAAAAAGAAACTATTGGCATAAACAAAAGCTGACCTTACATGGACTGACAGTGCATTAAGTTCCCATCTGTTTGGGTTTACTGAATGGTACTTTGCCAGCAAAGTTGGGGAAATGCATAAAAATAATTCCATCCCATTTCAGGCAAGCAGTATAATCAGAAAGAAAATATAATAAACCAATTCATGGAAATGGTGGGGGTGTATCCTGTAAAAATTCAAAGCCAACATATCCAAGCCAGGACTGACTTCTTCAATAAAATACTGCCAAGTTTCCCAAGACAGCATGTCTCCTTTTCTCCCCCCAAGAAACATCCCAACCCAAAAAGCTGCTGGAAACAGTATCCTAGGCCAATTTCCTAATTCCAAAAACTCTACAGCAGATTATCCTAAGATAATGTCATTAGAAATGCTAGACTAGATTCCTGATTGATGTCATTATAAGTCTGATATAAAATCAACGGCAACTATAAAATAGAACAATAAATCCTAACCCTCCCCCTCAAATACTAAAAAAAGGGAGGGGGGGAGGGTGTGGGACTGGCTGTCTTTAGTAAAGCATGGACTTCTTAGTCTTTCACAGATCATAATGTGTGTTCTCCTTAATTAAAATGGGAAGTTTTTCTGTTCTTCCTTTCACCCCACAAGCCAGGGAGGCCTTCACAGGTAAAAAAGGTGATTCTAACCCCTTGTGTATCAGTCAGAGTCCCAGTAGGAAACTGGAGTTCACACAGAGGGCTCACTTCACACAATTTCAATGTGGGATTTTTCAGAGCTGTGGGCCCCATGAAGAGATCCATCAAAGATGCTGAGATACCCAGAAGTTAGCAACATTAGGGAGCCATCATGGCCCCTGGGGTTGAAGGAGAAGAAAGAGGGTAAACAGAGCCCCATAGCTATAGTCTTGGAGGGACAGTGATTTCCTGCCCCACAGGGCTGACTCACAGAGAGCAAGGAGAGAAAGATGTCACCTCCCCATCTTCCTGCTGTCCATCTGCTTGCCATGCGTCAAGGCTAGCTGGCAAGAAGCTGAAAAATGAAATTCATAGGGGGCCAGTCTCCCAGGATTCAGAGAGAAGAGTGGAGAATGGACAGGGAGATATGGGGGGAGGGAGGAGAAAATGGGGGAATGACCAGCATACCTTGTATTTGAAGCAAAATGGTTGACTTAGACTATACCTGAAATTGATATTTCAGAAGCTCTAAAAGTATGTATATTTATATGTATATATATGTGTATATAAAATAGAGATTAATAAATAAATGATACAACCACACACTAATAATCTTTGTATCTCTAAAGTCATCACAATTTGCATACAGTCATAAAGACACAAAATGCCTTAGGTTATAAAATTATGGGTGTCATAGCATTCCCCTTGCCCCCTTAGATTCTCATTCAGTCAGGGGCCCAGGTATTTGTATTTTCAACAGCACATACGATTCTGAGAATCATCCATTTCAATAGACTATTATCAGTCTTTCACGTCTAAGGAAATTCATTTAAACAGATTATTTTCTTCCTAATGACTAGGTTAGGCCCTCTCTAACTGAAAGAAGGGCGAGAAAGGGGGGAAAAGTATTAAGAAAGGGAGAGGAGGTAAAGAGAGGAGTTCAAGAGAACAAAGACCATTTCTGAAGGAAGCAGAGGGAAAAAGAAGGGAGAAGATTGGGGGCATAATGAGAAATGGGAATCAGAAATGTGTATATGTGTGGCTGGTTTTGTATTAGAAGTCTTATCTAGGCTCAATTTAAAACTTCTGAAAATTCTAAACACTGAAAAGATTGACTATCTGCCAAGAAGTTCTGAAGATATTGACACCCGGGTAGCAATGAGCACCCCCAGGGCCCAGATTTTGGTTCGAAAGTACCGTTCCGCAATTAAAGAAACAGAGTTTCTTGGAGTAATGGCTGATTCTAGGACTGAGGCAGGGAATATGCAACATGTGCCTGGAACATCTTGTACTGTTAAAGAGACACAGGATCTAACCTGAAAGAGCTCCCAATGGCCAAATCTGGAACAACTAGAGCAACAGAATAAACAATATAGAATGGGATCATAACCCAAAGGATAAAATAAATATACATAAATATACATAATTATATAAATAATACCGAATAAATAAATGAGGGAGAAGACACAAGGTTTTCACACAGAAGAATTCTGAATAATACATGTAGGTACTTCCCTACCAAAGAGGTGGAGTTTAGATGCCCTCCTTTGAAGATGGGCTGGACTCAGTTACTTGCTTTCAGAGAATGAAGAACTGGCAAGGGAAAAATCATAACTTTACAATGGAGAAATCTGATAAACACTACCTGAGCCAGGTGATGAAGGTTAACACCGTCAGCAACATCATGTATATATCATGGGCTCCCACTATGACATATGAAAAGAACACTCATCTGTGATATTCTTTCCAGAAATCCATAATTCCAGTGCAGTTATGAGGACATCAGAAAAACCCAAATTAAGACACATTCTACAAAATACCAGATCAGTACTCTTCAAAACATTCAAGGTTATGAAAAATAAGGAAAGACTGAGAAAATGTCACAGGCCAGAAGAATCAAGGAGACATGACAAATGTATGCAACGTGGCATTTAGGATGGAATCGTGGAATAGGAAAAGGACATTAATGAGAAAACATGTTAAATTTCAATAACGTCTGGTGTTTAGTTGATAGAAATGTAACAATGTTAAATCTGAGAAATTTCAAAAGTGTAACACCTATAACAAATAAAAGATCATGTGTCTATTAGAACTATTGATATTTTCTACAATATCTAAAGCAAAGTTTTTAAGACCTTGGCTTGAGTCCTAACTTAATTGAATTACAAACCATTTTTGGAAAACCGATATTGCACAGAACTTCATTTCATATTGCTTCATTTTATGCACAGTGAACATCTGGATGTTTCCATTTACTTTACTGAATTAAAACCAGCTCACCAGGGGCGCCTGGGTGGCTCAGTCGTTAAGCGGCTGCCTTCGGCTCAGGTCATGATCCCAGAGTCCTGGGATCGAGCCCCACATCGGGCTCCCCGCTCGGCGGGAGGCCTGCTTCTCCCTCTCCCACTCCCCCTGCTTGTGTTCCTGCTCTCGCTGTCTCTGTTTCTGTCAAATAAATAAATTAAAAAAAAAAAAAAAAACCAGCTCATCCTCCAGGAAGCAAAAAGTAACTACCATATAAACTCACTGGCCAAAAGTTGCATAAATACAAGCTTATGTAAAATTTCTGAAATTTTCCTTCAACTAAAAATAAGCAAAATGAGTTATTGACGACTAGTTCACTGATAAATTCACCCCAGGAGACATTCCAGAAGCTCTGTAGATAATCATCTGCTTCCACAATAAATGTCAGCCTGTCGGCCCATGGGAAACTTCACTCTCTAAAGCGGTAACAGGTTTTGATGAATGCCCAAAATTCTCTTTAAAAGTTCCAATAGGAAGCAAAACTATTTGGATAACTCAAGGTACTCTGAGAAATTCGGTATTATAATAGATAAGAAGTTCATATGCTGGTGAATAATAAGAATATGCTCAAATAGTTTACAGTAACTTTTTCTTGGTAAGTCCCAAGGGCCTTAACACATAGTAGTGACAAGTTGTACACTTTTTTTAGACACCTCCTTCTGGAGACAATTAACTGATTCAGAATTGTTCTACCTAGAGATCATTTATGCAAGGATAATATTTGGTTATAAGTCATTTTCTTCCTAGAATATGGAACACTAATGATTCTCGGCAGCACCAATTTCAAGAAAATGTGCTCAGCAAGATATTTTCTGAATGTGTTGGAAAATGGTTTTGGGGTTCTGGGGGAACACTTTTACATCCCTGGGCATCAGTCCCACATAGTGACCAATAAGATGCAGTGACAGCAGTTTTTTCCCTATGCAAGGCCTTCCGAAGTAGTGAAGGGCAGAGAGCGAGAGAGGCAGAGGGAGGGAGAGAACCAGACCTAATGTCCAAAAGTACTAATCCACCACCAAGAAGCCAAAACGTTTCAGTTAACTGTCATAGGGCATCCTGTGGCGTTCATTTCATTTCATTTTTACCAAAATACAGGTTTTTAAATTTTATCCTTTTATTTTTATCCATTTTTATTTTACAGATTTTCTATTTTAACCAAAATATTAACTTTCATTTGTTCTGTTTTTAAAGATCTCTCTCCAGTATGAATGAATGGCTGATTTCCTGTGACCACAAGAATGATATTCTAAAGTACTGTCTTCATACCTCATGTTAATAACACAATTTATATAAAAGCATCACAGCGAATTCATCCTATTGGACAACCTGGGGTGCAGAATCAGACATTCCCCCAGGGGACTGCTAAGTGCTTTTTTTACCTACATAAATGACTGGTGATGTGGACAAGGAATAGTTTGCCATGCACCATGGTAGGAATTCCACAGTCTTACATGAATCCGTGCCTAAATATTTGAATGAATTCATAGCTTAAATTTGAGGAAAATCCCAGCTCTGCCAGCAGCTGCCCTTAATAGCCCACCTTGAGTTGGGATTGTTTGGACTTTCATTCCAGCAAGAACCCTGGCCAGATTTCTCAACATTTATAACAGGAGACTGCTCTTACTCATTTGGTAGCCAAAACATACCGATTCTCTTAAAGACCCCATTGAAAGTCCCTAGGGAGCTGGAACTATGTTTTTTTTATCCCCAAATCTAGCACAGGCCTAGCCTGATGAACAATAAATGTTCATTGAATTAGTAAATAAATACTATTTTGTCACCCAAAGCCCCTTGTGTAAAGTCTAATGTGATCCCCTCAGAATTTGCCACCAAGAAAATGTCTCTATTAAGGAACTTATGAGCATCCAACATTAGAATTATTTAACCCATTAAGCTTACATTTTTGTCCTGGCTGTCAAATCAGAACCAAATACAGTGGTCCTCCCTTATCTGTGGTGGGGAACCTCCCAAGCCCCCAGTGGATGCCTGGAACCATCAATAGTACTGTACCCTCTGTTTAGAGACAGTCCCTGACTTAGAGTGGTTTGACTTATGATTTTTTGACTTTAAAATGGTGCCAAAGTGACACACATTCAGTATAACCCATACTTTAAGTTTTGAATTTGGATCTTTTCCTGGGCTAGCAGTATGTGGGCCAGTCTTTCCCTGGGATGCTGGGCAGTAGCCACAGCTCCCAGTCCAGCATGCCATCACGAGGGTCAACAACCATTCTGCACCCAGACAACAATGCTATTTGTCACTTTCAGTATGGTGTTCAATCAGTTACACGAGACACTCAGCACTTTGTAATTAAATAGACTTTGTGTTAGATGACTTTGTCTAACTGTCGGCTAAAGTCAGTGTTCTGAGCACATTTAAGGTAGAGTAGGCTCAGCTGCAATGTTTGGTAGGTTAGGTGTATTGAAGGCATTTCAACTTACAATGAGCTTATGGGGATGTAACCCCATCATAAGTCGAGGAAGATCTGTACTGTTTTTTTCCTATAAAAACATCCTATGATAAATTTAGTTTATAAGTTAGACAGAGTATGAGATTAACAACAATAACTAATAATAAAATAGAACAACTATAATATACTATAATAAAAGTTATGTGAATGTGGTCTCTCTCTCAAAATATCATATTGTACAGTAGTCACCCTTCTTGTGATGATGTGGGATGATAAAATGCCTATGTGGTGAGACGGAGGATGGTGAATGACGTGGGCACTGTGACACAGTGTCAGGCTGCTCTTGACTTTTTGATGATACATCAGGAGGATCATCAGCTTCTGGACTGCGGTTCACCATAGGTAACTGAAACCACAGATAAGGGGGTCTACACTACCGTGTTCAATCACAGTGATGAGACTAACCAGATACTTTCTTTTCTGATTTTGATTAAAATTATTGTTTAATTATATTCTATTCTAAGATGCCTCAAATTTGGAAAGATTTAAGTAATTATTAAATTAAATTAACCTATGGAGATACGGATTGCAACAGCTGATCTATTGTTTCAAGAAGATGTCCTGCTCTCGTCCAGCGACATGGAGACTTAGTTTCTTCCTCTCCCTGAGAAGCCAAGCAGTGTTGTTCATAACCTGAGGGCAGCAGAGTTTGCCATACCTCCCCCCAGTGCAGTCAGGTTTTGCTTTTACCTCTCCCGAAGCGGAAGATCTTGCCTGGGTTCCGAGTAGAGAACCGCTAGGCTTTTGGTTTGTAAGAGGAAAGGTATGTGGGTGGGCTTTGTGCAGGTCCCCAGAGGCAGTTGCTCACTTCTGTCACCCCGCTCCTGAAAGGGGCTCCCCACAGTCTTCAGACCAGCCCGGTCTTCTGCATGAACAGCCTGTGAGTGAGTGTGCTCTCCCTTGACGTCTGGACCCCCCGTTATTCCAGACAGACATGCTCACCCACACTTGACTTTTAGCATCTGCTAAGATTCTAACAGATTCCTTCTTACTTGCTTGGATGATGGCTGCCTCCCCTCCGTGTGCTGACAAAGGGGCAGCAATGCACAGATCTGGGCTCTCCTGGAGGGGCTGGTCCCTCTTTGGAATTCCATTCGCTTGGTGGCCTTGTGCCCTCAGCTTTCTGATGGGCCCCAGAAAACATGATTCTGTAGATGATCCAGCCTTTTGTCATCACATCAATCTCATAAATTCTCATAGTAGGATGAGAATAGAAATAGAGACGAATCATTCTAGTAATAAATATTTAGTCATTTGATCAACACAGCCGATCCAAATAATTTAAACCTCCATGATATTAGCTCTCTAAAGTTACCATGAATTTGGTTTATATGCATTAGTATATAACAGATGGCTACTTTTTCTTGAGCTTTATCAATCAGGAAAATAAGTAATGAAGTCTATATGGAAAATGAAGGTTTGGTGTCTTCCTAAAAGTTATTTTTTCAAACTATAGAGGCCACTATAAATATATCTTTTTTTTTTTGAAGATTTTATTTATTTATTTGACAGAGAGAGAGACAGCGAGAGAGGGAACACAAGCAGGGGGAGTGGGAGAGGGAGAAGCAGGCTTCCCGCCGAGCAGGGAGCCTGATGCGGGGCTCGATCCCAGGACCCTGGGATCATGACCTGAGCCGAAGGCAGACGCTTAACGACTGAGCCACCCAGGCGCCCTATAAATATATCTTTACCAATAATCTGCTTTCTTGCTGTCTTATGTTTCTCTGTTAACTTGTCCTTGTACGGTTACTGTTTCTGGCTGGTGTTATATCAGGCCTGGAAAGGGAAAGCAAAATGTCCGTTTGAACTATCGTAAGACTGCAGTGTGATTAACACCAGCTTTCATTAAGTCGCCTGAAGATTGTATCCCCCACAAATTATATTGTTTAAAGTTTTGAAGCAAGTAGTCTTCAGTTTAAATAATGGCAGATGACTGTTTTTTTCCTAATAAAAAGTTCAAAATACAGTTACTCTGTTATAGGGGCCACATGCTACCACTTTTTCTGAAGCAATTTTTTATAGTTTAAATTACAAATACCAGAAGTCAAATGTTTATAATCAAAGCCTTAAATTCTGGTTTCACAAATCCCAGACTGCCAAACAGGGAGCACATACCTTTTTAATTGAGTATTATGGCCAGAGGCCCTGGGCAGAGCTGAGAGGAAGACTTGCAGTAACAGGGGGCCGGGGGGTACTTCTACCAGCAGGATCCTCCAGGGGATCCTCCAAGGAGGTGGACCTCTGCCCAACTCAGAGGTGATAGATTATTCCAGAAGAGCAGAATGGGAGGGATCACATCTGATAGAAAAAGCACTCACTTTTGAATTTATGACTCTGTGCTAGTTGAATAGAGCAAAAGTTTGCCTGACTTCCTTCCTTATGTACCCAAATTAGGGAGTTTTCTTTTGCAGTTAAGAATGACAGAGCAAGCAAGCATGTGTTTCTGGAAGCCAAACTAGTTCAAACCTTTCTCTGGAGAAGAGATGAAGAATAATTCTATATCTAAAATGAAAAGATCAGTCAACCCTCTGTTAGATTAGAAAGACATTTATAAGAAAAAATGAAAGCCAGATAGAGAGGTATTTTACCTCAACCAAACTATATGGTAAAGTATAACTTTTAGACAAGGATATTAGCTTTCTTTAAGCATTTGTAACAGATCGCCCAATTTCACAATCTCATTTCTTATGCTAACTAACTCTTATCAATTAGCTGACTGTATATTTATTCTTTCATGATAAGAGTTATTTAGACTGTAAATATTTTTTTAAAAATTAAAAATTTTCTTACAGGCTTTTCCTCAATTTTCTCACTCATTTCAAATTATTTAAGATTTTTATTTGATAAGAGACTTTTAACTGACATAATAAAAAATGCATTTTGAGAGAAAATATGCTCCTGTATTACAATTATTTAAGCTCAATGTCAGAAAACTATTAAGATTTCCATCACCTTGCTTTGTTCAGATTTGTATAAGCTATTTCAAAATTGCCTCACTTTTTATATTAGCTCCTTTGTTTTAAAAGGTTGTGAGCATGACTTCATTTACTTAGGATGGAATCGCAACTGATCTAAACAAGATCTAAAACTACAACCCAAGACATGTGTCTAAAGGAGCCACTCGTGCTTCTAACATGGCCAGTTCACGTTGGCATCTCTTCAATATCCTTTAGCCACATCTGTTTCCTGGATTGATTTGGAAAACAAAAGAGTTATGAGAGCCTGGAAGACATTGATGTTGCCACCAAACATGAATTCAATTCCTCTGTCTTTGAAAGAACCTCCCAAGACACATTCTACGCATTTGGTTCCATGTGGAACAGCTTAGGCAATTCAAGAGGACTTCACTATTAGATCAAAAGTATATTTCCAGATGCCACTTTAAAATAACAAACAGAGCTTTGTAGTTTACTTCCCAATAGAGGCAGCATTTGGAACAACGCTTATCATCAACAGCTCCAGCTTCTGCTGGTTAAAAACAGTAATCTGGTCTTTTGAAAAGGCTACCAAAATGTTTTGTACCAATCAAAGGAGAGTTTAACAGAGTCCATTAAATGCCCGCCCGCCCTCATCCCTCTGCCTGTACTTACGGAAAAGGAAACAAGTGACATGAACAGGGAAGAATTTGTGTCTGGAAAAGCTACTTTCATTAGAAAAAAAAAAAAAAGAGAGACAAATGAAAGTCAGTTAAAAGAAAGAGTACGGATTTCAGGTATAGAGTTTCCTCATCAGTATTTCTGCTTGGTTCTTTTGCTAGGCCCTTCTCTAATTCACTCAGCCAAAGTCACCTGCTTCTCCTCGGCATTTCCATGGAACTTGACTTAAGCGATCCTCTGAGGAGAGTGGTATCATTGTACTCAGAAGATTTCTCTCCCAAAGTAGGCGCCAGTTTCTTTGAGCATCTGAACCACATCTTCATATTTGTGTCTGCCCCACTGTCTTCCAAATACACATCCCTTACGTGGTCACTACTGAATAAATCTTGAGCTGAAGTAGAACAGGATGGAATGGATGAAGGGGACACTAAAGAATGAAGATGGACAAAGACATTTATTCAAAATCAAAAGAAGTTCAAAAAATGTATTCAGAGAATAAAGAAATTTGTTCTAATTCTTCAGTGCAACTAAAAAGGGAATGGAAGAGCGATTCTTTTTTTTTAAGATTTTATTTATTCAATTGAGAGAGAGAGAGAGCACAGAGGAAGAGGGAGAGAGAGAAGCAGGCTCCCCTCTGAGCAGGGAACCTAATGCAGGGCTCAATCCCAGGACCCTGAGATCATGACCTGAGCAGAAAGCAGATACTTAACTGACTGAGCCACCCAGGTGCCCGGGAAGAACTATTCTTTTAAAGGAAAGTATTTGAGTTCCATCACATCTACTCATAAACCACTTCTCCCTCTTATAAACTAAGGTTGCATGTGGAGCAGAGAGGAAGCAAATGCTCCTGTTCTGAACACCAGGTGCAATTAGAGCTCCACATATATTCCTGCTCCCCCACCCAGGTGCCCAGCTGTAGAACATCAAAGAACAGGGGTGGAGATGATTTGAATCTGAAACAGTTATGGGTGAAGTCTTCAGTCTGTCTTATCCTCTATTAATTTGGCTCAGGGGGTGGAGCAAGATGGCAGAGGAGTAGGAGACCTGGATTTCGTCTCCTCTCAGGAATTCAGCTGGATAGGAATCAAACCATTCTGAACACCTACAAACTCAACAGGAGATCGAAGAAAAGAAGAGCAACAACTCTCTCATCAGAAAAGCGACCACTTTCTGGAAGGTAGGACGTGCGGAGAAGTGAATCCGAGGCAATATTCGGAAGGATAGACGGCGGGGGAGGGGCCTTCGTAGGCCGCTTCTGGCAAGTGATAGAGCCAGGGAGCACAAAACTGGAACTTTTAAAAGTCTGCTCCGCTGAGGGACGTCACTCCGGTGGCTAAGCTGGGGGTGGAATCCTCACAGGACAGTGTGGTCTCAGGACCCTTGGGGTCACAGAAAGACCGGGGATGCCTGAGTGTGGCAGAGCACCCAGGTATCGGAGCAGGGAAACCGGCTGCAGAGGCGGAGCCCAGGCGCAGGCTCTCAGCTCGGGTTGCCATAAACCGTGATCCGCGGCACAGTCAGGCCACTGCTCCTCCAGCAGGGACCCAACAAGCAGCAGATCCGGGGAGACTCACCTTCCTCCCCCAGGAGGAGCGGCGCGGGAGCGCACCGCAGGGATCTGCTGGGTTTGGAGACTCCACATGGGGTTGAGTGCCGGAGATAGAAACGCACGGTCACAGGCCAGGTGAGCACGGAGTACGGCTGGAGACCGGGGAGACGGGAGTGACTGACTGCTTTTCTCTGGGGGCTCACTGAGGAGCAGGGCCCCAAGTTCTCGGCTCCTCCAGGGCGGAGATTGGGAGGCCGCCATTTTCACTCTCCGCCTCCAAAGCTATACGGAAAGCTCGCAGGGAACAAAAGCTCCGGAGACCAAACCCGAGCAGATTACTTAGCCCGGACCAGGCAAGGGTGGGGCAATTCCACCTCCAGCAAAGACATTTGGAAACCACGGCAACAGGCCCCTCCCCAGAAGACCAGTGAGAACAGCCAGCCAAGACCAAGTTTACCGATCAATGAGAACGGCAGAACTCCAGCGCTAGGAGAATACTACACATAGAATTCATGGCTTTTTTACCATGATTCTTTAGTCTTTCAAAGTTA
>NC_138371.1:105729229-105754343 GCF_054177405.1 Leptonychotes weddellii | reverse complement strand
ATTTTTTCCGTCTTGTCATTTTGTGCAGAGGAGAATAGATTAATGAGAGAACAAAATGCTAGCAGAGTAACAACGTCCCCAGAAAATATACTCTAAACAAATCCGAAAAGACCTGAAGCAGTGGGAAAAGAAAGGGAAAGAGAGAAAAAAGAAAAAGAAAAAAAAAGAAAAAGAAAAAGATAAAGATAAAAACAAACAGAAACAGAACAAAACAAAAAAAAAACCAGAATGTGATCAAATATGATCAGGCTGGTACATAGATCAGTGCCACACACTAGATTTTGGGTGTATATGGTCTGTTAGAAGAAAGTGCCTCCCAAAATTTTAAAGAAAGAAAAACTTATATATATACAAAAATAAGGGTTGATATGATGAAGGGATGGAATAGGACTGTAAAGATGGAAATTATAAAAAATTTTATAAAAGGAATTGATAAGAAGTTGTTTGAAACAAGAAAGATGAGGATTTAAAGAAAAAAAAAGAAAAAGAAAGGGAGAGAATGTGATCAGGCAGGGGAGTAGAAAAAAGCCATACACTAGATATTTAGGGTATATTTTGATCTGTTAGAAGAAACTATCTCGGGCGCCTGGGTGGCTCAGATGATTAAGCATCTGCCTTCAGCTCAGGTCATGATCCCAGGGTCCTGGGATTGAGTCCCACATCGGGCTCCCCGCTCAGTGGGGAGCCTGCTTCTCCTTCTGACCCTCTTCCCTCTCATGCTGTTTCTCTCTCGCTCGCTCTCTAAAAAAAAATAAATAAAATCTTTAAAAAAAAAAAAAAAGAAGAAACTATCTCAAAATTTTAAAGAGAGAACAACTTATATATATATGCCAAAAATACGGGTAACTACTATGAAGGGATAGAATATGACTCTAAAAATGAAAAATAAAAATGTTTTTTAAAAAAGGGATTGATAAGATGTTGGTTGAAAAAGGGAAAAAGAAAAATTCAAAAAAAAAAAAAGACAGTTAAAAAAAAAAATTAACTTCAGAATCATGGTAAAAAAGCCATGGATTCTATGTATAGTATTTCCCTAGCGCTGGAGTTCTGCTGTTTTTATTGATCGGTAAACTTGGTCTTGGCTGGCTGTTCTCGCTGATCTTCTGGGGGAGGGGCCTGTTGCCATGGTTCCCAAATGTCTTTGCCGGAGGCAGAATTGCCCTGCCCTTGCCCAGTCCGGGCTAAGTAATCTGCTCGGGTTTGCTCTCCAGAGCTTTTGTTCCCTGCAAGCTTTCCGTACAGCTTTGGAGGCCGAGAGTGAAAATGGCAGCCTCCCAATCTCCGCCCCGGAGGAGCTGAGAACTCAGGGCCCCACTCCTCAGTGAGCCCCCAGAGAAAAGCCGTCAGTCACTCCCACCTCCCCGGTCTCTGGCCGCACTCCGTGCTCACCCGGCCTGTGACCGTGCATTTCTATCTCTGGCACCTGACCCCATGTGGAGTTTCCAAACCCATTAGATCCCTGCGGTGCGCTCCTGCATCTCTGCCCCCGGGGGAAGAAGGTGAGTCTCCCCAGATCTGCCGCTTGTTGGGTCCCTGCTGGAGGAGCAGTGGCCCGACTGTGCCGCGGATCACGGTTTATGACAACCCCGAGCTGAGAGCCCGCGCCTCGGCTCCCTCTCTGCAGCCAGCTTCCCTGCTCCGATACCTGGGAGCTCTGCCACACTCAGGCACCCCTGGTCTTTCTGTGACCCTGAGGGTCCTGAGACCACACTGTCCCTGCGAGGGTTCCACCCCCCGCTTAGTCACTGGAGCGACATCCCTCAGCGGAGCAGACTTTTAAAAGTTCCGATTTTGTGCTCTGCGGCTCTATCACTTGCCAGAAGCGGCCGACAGAGGCCCCTCCCCCGCTGTCTATCCTCCCGAATATCGCCTTGAATTCACTTCTCCGCACATCCTACCTTCCAGAAAGTGGTCGCTTTTCTGTTCAGAGAATTGTTGCTATTCTTTTCTTCGATCTCCTGTTGAGTTTGTAGGTGTTCAGAATGGTTTGATCCCTATCCAGGTGAATTCCTGAGAGGGGAGGAAATCCAGGTCTCCTACTCTTCCGCCATCTTGCTCCGCCCCCTAAAGCACACTTTTTGAGAAACGGACATGTCCTCTTTTCTGAGAATCAGGTGTTGGAGTATAAAGAGAGAGCGTTTAAAGAAATAATTTTAATTTCTAAAATACATATATGGAAGTACTGGATTTGTATATTTATCTTTTATCCAGCTTTTAAACTAACTTAAAAAAAATTAATTTTAATAATTTTCAGATGATTCACCTTATTTTTCTAGGTGGAAAATCAGGTTTTCTTCAAATGATTGTTATTTAGTATCCTTTCTTATTTTTTATTTATTTTTCAGTTGGCTGGAAATCCTAGAACAATGAATATTATGACATCAACAGGCAGCTTTTTGTTCCAATTTTCACAGGATATTGGATACTAGAGGGGAATATATTTCATTATGATATTGTGCTAAAAATGTATTTTCTATTCCTACTCTAACTGTTTCGGTGTTTAAATTTATCCAATACCACTTGGTATTTATTAATATTTTTCTTATTTTGCCTTTTGGTGTATACAACTGATTTAATACTTATCTTTCATACTATAGCATGCATTCTGTGGGGGTGGGGGCAATGTTTATCTTATATACCCTTTGCTTCAGTACTTGCTACTTTATATTGCTCAATAAATATTATTTAAATGATGATGCATTATAATCACAAATTTCCTAATATTAAGCTATCTTTCAACTCCTGAAATAAATTCTACTTGGCCTATTCCTTTAATATACAGTTTAAATATTTTTATAGTATTTTATTTATGATTTCTATAACTATATTCATAAGAAAGATGAATTTATACTTTAATGTCTTTGGATGAATTTTTTTAAGTTTTACTTTTTTTATTATTAGGACCGTTTTTGCTTCATGAAATGAAATCAATAGCTTCCTTTGTTTTTTCTGTATGTTTTAGTACAGTCTCTATAGCATGTGAATTATGTATTACTAGAGGATTTAAAGAGACCGACTTATAAAGCCACATAAGACTAGAATAGTGGTTTTCAAGTCTAACTGCATATTCAAATTACCTAACAAGCTTTCAAAAATACCAAACCTGAGGCTATACCCCTAATTAACAAAATCAGAATCTCTAGTTGGGACCTAGGTATCAACATTTTATTTTTATTTATTTTATTTTATTTTTATTTATTTGATGGAGAGAGTGAGAGGGTACAAGCAGGGAAAGCAGTAGAGAGAGAGGGAGAAGCAGGCTCCCCGCCCAGCAGGAAGCCCGATGCGGGGCTCGATCCCAGGACCCTGGGATCATGACCAGAGCCAAAGGCAGATGCTTAACCATCTGAGCCACCTAGGCACCTGATATCAACATTTTAAAATGCAAAATAAAATGAAACACTCAGTGGCTTATAAGATTTGTGCTAGCTCAAATATTTTCTGATTTTGTTCATAATTGGTCCAGTTATAAATACTGATTCATTTCTACTCTGCTTGGTACCAGCTAACTGATGGAGTCCAGCAGGCATATCAAAGCAATAGTTCTACAGCTAGTTTTTCTGCCTGTATCTTATTTTAATCTTACACCAGACCAGTAAGGTAAAGCAGAGAGTATAATCACTATTTGGAAAGCAGATGAAACAGACTTTGGAAGGTTAAGTGGCACAGCCTCTTAACTCCCAGCATTTTGTTATTTCAATCAATAATAGAGTCTAAAGACCAAGCAATAAAACAATGGTTGACACACAAGAAAAGAAAAACGAGCTCATTGACTAATCAGGAGGTCTTATTTCCAAAGAGTAAATCTGATTACATTGCTGCCTGTTTAAAGCCCTTCAATGGCTTCCTTATGCCTAAAGAGAAAAAAAAAATCCAAATTCCTTTGTGTGGCATAAGAGGTCCTTTGTGTGACACAAGATCTGGCCCCTCATTACCTCTCCAGCCGTATTTCTCAAAAGACCCTGTCGTGCTCCTTATACTCAGTCATGCAAAATGTTTTGAAATTCTCCAAATGCTCTGGCTTTTTTGTGCCCATGCTTTTGCTCAAGTTATTTGCTTTTACTGAAAGGTCCACCTTCCAAAACGGTCTTTTCCCTTCTGCTCTCCAATTCTGTTGAGCAATTTATCTTTAAAGACTGATTCAGTTCAAAGGCTACACCCCTGAGACCTTCCTTCCTTCCTGCTTCTAGAATTCCCTATAAAACAATGACTGCCTAAAGGGCACCAACCTTTTGTTAATCATCCCTCACTGCCTAGAACAAGGCCACAGTTGGTATTTAACAAAGGTTTGGCAAGCTGATAGCAGGGACTGTCGCAGATCTGTCAGTTGAACCCAAGATCTTATTAAATGAAATCTCCGCTGCTGCTCAGGCTCTGTCCCCTGGCTTGTCGAGGGGGCTCAGTGTTACCGGGAGGTGGATGAAGCTGGTGGCCACACTGCCACCAACACTTTGTATTGGTAATTCCACAACGTACTCCTTTCCTCAATAGTAATCATAAAAATTTGAGAAAAGAGAAATACACTACACTAGGATAAAAGTAGAGAATTCTTTTGTTGGTCGTTACGTTTTTGATGAGGCAAAGTTTAAACAAGACTGTAATCATAAAAACTCTGTCCTTTCCTGTTAATAACCATCGCAAACCAGCCTGACTGTGCGAGGCATGTGTGTATTGTGGATGTGAGCAGTGCATGCATGTGGGTCAAACTTTGTATATGTTTCCATACTTAGACACACACCTGCAGTTCTCAAAACACCTCATCTATAATTCGATTGTACATGTGTGATGCGGCCAATGTCCCCGTCGTGCAGGAGGCCTGGGCTGCAATTTCTTCTGCGCGGATTCACGTCCTGGGTGCTCAGCTCGTCCTGTTCTGTGTTCTGTGGCTACACACCTGGCCGAGAACAGGATTCATGGTGCCTGGTTCTCTGCATAAAAGGTGATGTCTGAGTGGAAGGTGGCCAAGGGAAGATTCAAAGACAAAATGTGAGAATGTGCTCAGGGGTCCATGTGGGAGGTGATGAGCTTGGGATCTGACATGGGTTCTCTGCAGTTTCCGGTATCTTACTCACATGCATGATTTTTTTGCTCTTCATTCAGCCTTCCACATTTTAAGCAAAGATTTTTTTTTTTTTAAAGATCTACCAGGAAACAAGGAGCCACAGTGAAACTTGGGGCATCAGCTTGGATCTGGATAGATATTTGTCAGAGGGGAGAAGAGCTGAGAGCTGTAAGATACTTAGATATCTCTTATTCTCTTAGGCATGAACATGATTGTGACAGATAGAGACCATATATTCCTCCCTGCTCACTCCTCCCCACAATGGTCTTTCCTTCTTCGGATTTGAGAATTTGACACATCTTAGTACTTACTACCCTCTAACTGTATTGTGGGTTTTAGTTTCTCTTCTCCAACAAGATTGTGTATTCATGAGAAAGATTCAAGAAGAAATAGATGTTCATATTTTGTAGACTAGCAAAGTCCTAGGCACATGAGGAAGTGATACACTGGTGTTAATTGATTAATTTATTACAGATGCTTAAAAGATTAAGTTAAGGCTATCATTTAAAAATAAAAACAAACTGTGAAGAACTTCTTTCAGTTAATGGAGACTTTCCATGGTTTTTTTTTTTTTTTTTTTTTTAAGGAATGGGGAGGCAGCGGGCATGCCATTTTCAACTGGACATTTTGCTGCCAAGAAGAGAACCTTAGAGTATAGGAAAAAATAAAACCTGAAGCCAAACAGAGCTAATATTTTTCAAGTGCTCACTTAATTTTAAAACCACAGCATTTTTCATCGCTTTTTGCCCTAAAAGAAAAAGAGCAAGGCACATCTGCTCAAAATGCAATCCAGAAATGAGATGATGAAATCAAGCCGTGTTGCATGTGGGCAGTGTAGACATCTATTTGTGTACCGACCCTGCCAGCCGACACACTCACACAGCCTGGGGTCTGTGCTCGGTGTGCCTTCTCAGGGGCCAGACACACGGCTGATGAAACTCATTCATAATTTCACATCAGAGATGTTGACTTCTTGCAGACTCCTGTTTTGAACAACCCCGCTTGAGTTTATGTGGAATCAGCTGTCATCGACAGTTAAGCTTGGCCTCATGCACAACAATGTAGGATGAATAAGTATCCTTCATTCCGTGCCTCCGTTCGCTGGAATCCCATTTTTCTTCAGAAGTTTGCTCATGTGAGCCTAGCCCCTGACGGGAGCACCTTCACCAACTTGCGCTTTAATATCAATTCCTATCCCCTCCAATTTGTGTGAAAACTCTCGTGGAGGTGTCATCCATCGTTTCCATACTTAAAGCCGTGCTTATGAATCCTTGCATATAGCAATTCTTTTTCGATTTGATTTCTAGGAAAGCAATTATTTTTAAAACCCCACATTCTTTCTTCTTTCTACTGCTATTTTTTATAATAAAGATTTTACTTATTTATTAGAGTGAGTGAGTGTGTGCGCAGGAGGAGGGGAGGGGCAGAAGGAGAGGGAGAAGCAGGCTTCCTGCCGAGCAGGGAGCCCGATGCGGGGCTCGATCCCAGGACCCCGGGATCATGACCTGAGCCACCCAGACGCCCCTGTCTACTGCTATTATACATGTCTCTTGTTTCCACTTTTGCCTCGGCCTACAGGAAGCTCAGAGCCATGTGTCATACTCCATTATAGAAACTACATTACATGTTAGTATTGTTGTATTTACTATATTTTTTCCTCTTGATCCTTAGTTCCCATCTCCGTTCTTCTTTTATTAAGCTTCTCATATGCTTTTTGTTGTAAACTATATCAAAACCATTTTGGAGGAAGGCAGGGTTTCTATAAATGATAAAGCATAACTATCTTTTATTGTCCTGCTAAATCATCTTTGTTTTAGATTCTATGCCTCTAGAAGAAACACTGTATCTCCTTAAAAACTGGGGAAGCAGAGAGCTTGCTTCTTCCGAGGTTAACTGTGGGTACAGCATCCACACTGATGAAGGCACCTGAGGCCCGAGCAGCAGTACATTTGGTAACCAGACATTTTTCTTACCCGTTCCCAGTACCTTCAGTCTCTCACGTTCTTGGTCCTCCATACTGCATTCCTCTGGAAAGGTACGCAAGGTTATTATCTAAGAACAGATATTTAATAAAATTACACAGACAACAGTAATGAAGTTAGAATGATCATGACTAAATTGAACAAAGGTGTAAATAAAATGAAATTGAAAAATGGGGATGTGTCTCTGAGTGTTGGACAGGTGCTAACACAGATAATGGGTCTGGGGCTCCGTCCAGTGGGGGGATTAGCCTCCAGCATTAGCCCCCAAGGACATACAGCATTAGCCCCCAAGGACATACAGAGCCTTCCCACATGCTGCGCTGCTGGAGGAGCTCAGACTGGAAGTCGACTGCATTCTGCCACCAACAGACACAGAAACTCAGCGCTTGAACACAAGGATGGATCTTACAATTTGGGACAGGACTCCGCAGCCATTCCTTGATGTTTTTTGTCTAAGAGGACCGCTACCACCCATCACCTCTCATGATCCTCTCCTGTCTTAAAGATCACTTATCTTGGATGCTTTGTCAGACACTCAAGAACAGACCCATTCTTCATCAACCATCAGCAGACGCGGAGGAGCTATCCATGAATCAAAGGCAAGGTTTATGAAGCCCTCTCAGGGAGATCTCTGCGCCCGTGGGTGCCAGCCACGTTCAGCTCACCCTTGGGCACCCTTTACATTGCACGGCGCAGCTGCAATTAGTTAAGCACCTCTGGGTTCCGTGTGTTCCCATGATCTGCTCTTCCTGTGTGGTGTACTCACTAATTTCTCCCATTATGCCAGAAGTTCAAGTCTAGAAACAAGGCTGACTTTTCCTTGGCAGTTCTCTGCAACACACAGTGGGGTTCCTGTCCCCTGAGCCTTCTTGTGTGCTTTCTGAGTCGTGAGTGGGCCCCCGCTCAACCACTGGACCCCAGCGGGGTCATGGTCAGATTCTCTGGAGAAGCCTGGAGTGATACACTTGGTCACCAACCACCTGTATACTGTGGGCAACAGAAGGCCTGGAGTTTTCGGGGATTAGTTTTCTTATTTGCAAAATGAAGGGGTTGGAACAGGCTCCTGTTTAGAACAATTTCATTTGCATTTATTTTATAACAATCTTTTGTAAAAACCAAAACCCAACCCCACCCCTCAAACCCAAATGTGGGTCTTTTCCCAAAACCATGTCCTCCGCAGCAGCTTTGAGGTGGGGAAATTTTTTTTTAATGATCCCGTTGCGCCCCCCTGTGGTTGAAAGTAAAGCCGTCAAGCTGGCTCCGGGGAAATGTGGGCAGGCCAAAAGTGTAGCCAAAGTTAACAAAGATCCGTGTGTATATATAAACCGACTATTCCAGAAAGCACTGAACTGCCAAGTAGACCGGTTGCCAGGTGTAAGTGAGAAGCTCTAGGTGTCACCAGTCTGGGGATACCGATCCTAATACGGAGCCCCACTTTCTCTTGGATCGTAGGAAATGGAGTGTTTGTCAGTTACTTCCCAAGAATTCTCAGATGCCTTTCTGAGAATCATCATCTCTTCCTAGGGAACCGAGTACTCGGATGACTCCTCCCCCTGTGCTAGGGGTGCTGCCTTCCCCACAGGGACAACTAACTGTCTGCTGAGGGTTTTTAAATGAAGCCCCCATCTCCTGGTCCGGCTGCTTCCCGAGCCGAGGACTCACCTGCCGTGTGGGGAAGAGTGGCCCCGCTGAGCCCTGGAGGCTCCGTGGTGTGCCGGAGAAAGTAGGGCTCTCATCCAGCAGGTGGGACTCCATGGCAAAGTTAACCTCTGCGACCTTCCGTTTTCTCAGGGAGAAGCCTGGTGTCATGGTGCGCTTTGCTGTGAGGCTGAAATGAAATAACAAATGCCACCTCTCTGGAGCTCCAGGAATTTTCCGTTCCCTTGTGCATCTCAAGGTGTTCTGACATTTCTGGATTCCTTTGGTGAAACCCTGAATTTACAAAGTTAGTAAAAATCGAGACATTTACCTAAGTCATCATGTGGGGAAAAAAGGCACACGAACTGGCTTCTAGTCAAAGTCTGCATAACTTCTGCAGGATACGGCCCCGCAGACGCATTCCTAGACCGTGAGAAGAAAGGCCACTCAGCCGGAGCCCGCTCTGTCCCCATGCCTGCCACTAGGAGAGCGAGAAAGGGTTACGGAACCCTTTGGGTCCTTATCATTGTCATAAATGAACATTTATTGAGCACTTACTATATACAGGGTACTGGGATAGATGCCGGGGAATATTAAGAATAAGTAAGGAAACCCCATATCCCAGGTCTTCCAAGGCAGCTGCAAGTTCAGACATTCCCTCGTAGGACTCCCTTATAAGCACATGTGTTCTGGTCAGCTTCTGGGGCCTGGCTTTGGATTCTGAAAGACGCAGGATTTAAGACACATTTTCTGCCTCCAAGAGATTTATATTCTAGCTAAGGAGGAAAAGACAGATATATAAAGAAAGAAGTAATAGTCAAGATATCTTTTATTTTGTTTTTTATTTTTACTTATTTTTTTAAAATTTAAATTCAATTAGCCACCATACAGTACATCATTGGTTTCAGATGGAGTGTTCAATAATTCATTAGTTGCGTATAACACCCAGTGTTCATCATATCACATGCCCTCCTTAATGCCCATCACCCAGTACCCCATCCCCCACCCACCTCCCCTCCAGCAACCCTTAATTTGTTTCCTATAGTTAAGAGCCTCTCATGGTTTTTCTCCCTCTCTGATTATTTCCCATTCAGTTTTCCCTCCCTTCTTCTATGATCCTCTGTGCTGTTTCTTATAGTCCACATTTGAGTGTGGAATATAATTGTCTTTCTCTGGTAATTATCTTTCTCTGAGTGAAACCTTATGATAATTGTCTTTCCCTCAGCATAATACCCTCCAGTTCCATCCACATCAATGTAAATGGTAGGTATTCATCCTTTCTGATGGCTGAGTAATATTCCATTGTGTATATATATATATACACCACATCTTCTTTATCCATTCATCTGTCAATGGACATCTTGGTTTTTTTCACAGTTTGGCTATTGTGGACATTGCTGTTATAAACATTGCGGTTCAGGTGCCCCTTCGGATCACTACATTTGTATCTTTAGGGTAAATACCTAGTAGTACAATTGGTGGGTCATAGGATAGCTCTATTTTGAACTTCTTGAGGAACGTCCATACTGTTTTCCAGAGTGGCTGCACCAGCTTGCATTCCCACCAACAGTGTAGGAGGGTTCCCCTTTCTCTGCATCCTCGCCAACATCTGTTGTTTCCTGTCTTGTTAATTTTAGCCATTCTGACCTGTGTGAGGTGGTATCTCACGGTAGTTTTGATTTGTATTTCCCTGATGCCAAGGGATGTGGAGCATTTTTTCATGTGTCTGTTGGCCATTTGTATGTCTTCTCTGGAGAAATGTCTGTTCATGTCTTCTGCCTATTTCTTGACTAGATTATTTGTTTTTTGGGTGTTGAGTTTGGTAAGTTCTTTATAGATCTTGGTTACTAGCCCTTTCTCTGTCATTTGCAAATATCTTCTCCCATTCTGTCGGTTGCATTTTAGTTTTGTTGACTGTTCCTCTGCTGTGCAGAAGCTTTTTATCTTGGTGAAGTCCCAATAGTTCATTTTTGCTTTTGTTTCCCTTGCCTTTGGAGACATGAAGGCAGGAAATTGCTACAGCTGAGGTCGAAGAGGTTCAAGATATCTTTTAAAACATTTTATTTTATTTATTTTTTTAATGATTTTATTTATTTGAGAGAGAGTGAGAGAGAGAGCATAAGAGGGGGGAGGGTCAGAGAGAGAAGCAGACTCCCTGCTGAGCAGGGAGCCCAATACTGGACTCAATCCTGGGACTCTGGGATCATGACCTGAGCTGAACGCAGATACTTAACCTACTGAGCCACCCAGGCGCCCTTTTAAAACATTTTAAATCGCTAAAGTACACATAACATAAAAATTTACTATATTAATTATTTGTAAATTCAGTATTGTTAAGATCTTTCACAAGATTATGCCGTCAGTCTCCGAACACTTTTCATCTTGCAGCACTGAAATTCTGTACTCTTTAGATAACAACTCTGCATTGCCCCCTTCTTCCAGCTCCTGGCAATATTCTACTTAGTTTTGTAAGGGGAGAAATTTCCTTTTTCCTACTACCCTCCTGTAGCCAGGACCCAAGGGTGCAGGAGCACCTGGCTCTGGGGATCCCCAACAGACCAGGCTCGACCACTCACTGCTGACAAAATCCAAAGTCAGAGACACAAGTGGTGGTGAAATAAGAAAGGGATTTATTTCAGTGAGGTCAACACTGGGATGGCAGTAGACTAATATCTTAAAAACTGTCTCCAAAGAGCCAAAAATACTTCCAGGTTTATGCAAGGAAAATGTGGACAAAGGTTGGTGAGTATGGGCAAGGAAAATGTGGACAAAGGTTGGTGAGTATGGGACAAAAGTTGGTGACTTCAACAGTGAAGGTCAAGTGATCATTGTCTTGGGGTCAATCATGGGTGGGGTCTTGCTGGCTCAAGGCAGTCCTTATTGCTTGAGGGGCTAGTTTCGGTTCCCATCAGGGGATGCTTTGCCCACAGGGTCCTTTGCCTGAGTTCAGAGATAAGCTGGAAAGAAGAACCAATCACTTAGAAAGTTTGAGCTCAAAATGGAGGTGGTTAAGTCCACTCTCACTCCTACATTTTCCAGCTGGAGCCCTATAAAAACACCAAAGAGAGATGATCAAGAGAAAAACAAACACAAGTTTATTAACACGTGCATCACACATGGACACATGGGAGCCCCCAGCAATGAGTCCCCAAAGCAGTGGTTTGAGCTTGGGCTTCCAGCCCATCGTAGGCTAAACAAAGGGAAATGGGTTTGGAGCTTGATGGGAGAGGCATATTATGGTAAGTTAGCCAGGAAGCCTGGTGAACAAGGGTTGTGTAGTATGGTTTGTTATACAGATCTTACTTTCTCCATTGATAAGATTTGTTAACAGTTTTCCTCTTCCCAGTTTGGGAAAGAGGATACCTTTTACAAATGGAAATTTCCTTTATAAATGCAAATTCCCTTTGCAAAAGGAAATCGCAGTCCCGTGTTTTTAGAGCTTTTTTGCACCTGCTGGTTCTCAATGGCTTTTAAGCTCAGAAGGATCCATTGCCAGAGAGGCATATTTTGAGATGGCATATTCTGGTACCTTCAGTGTCTCTGAATGTGACAACTAGAGGAGCGTCATGTAAGGAATCATGTAACATTTGTGCTTTTGTGGCTGATTTATTTCATTTAGCATAATATCCTCAAGATTCATTCATATTGTAGCCTGCCTTTCTTTTCAAGGCTGAATTTTATTCTATGTGTACATCACATTTTGTTTATCCATTCAGTCATCAGTGGGCACTTGGGTTGCTTTCCCCTTTTGGCCATTGTGAATAATGCTGCTATGAATGCAAATGTACTAAAATCCATGTTAGTTTCTGCTTACCCAGAAGTGGAATTGTGGGATCGTCTGGGAAGTCTATATTTGAGTTGTTGAGGAACTACCATCCCGATTTCCACAGCAGTTGTACCACTTTGCATTCCCATCAACTGTGCACAAGGGTTCCCAAAGTAACGTTTTCAACCTTAAAAAAAAAATTAAAATCTTTAGAAGAGCTTTGAGAAGAGTATAAAGAATATGCATCGCATATTTCCTTGACCCACATTCCCCGTGGTTAGCATTTTACCACATTTGCTCCCTCGCTCTTTCTCTTTATTTTCAGATCTGTATGTGTTCCCACCCTGTGCCCATCATCCCTAAATACATCCCCTATTGGGGCAGGCATGCTCCTCCCTAAAACTAGAGCACTCTCCCACAGGCACAACCCTCCCAACCAGGAAATCTGGCATCCATGCAGCATTGTGTGAGCCGCAGACCCATTCTCATCTCAAGTGCATTCCTTCTTGTCCTTTCTGGTCCAGAATCAGGATCGCATCTCGCACTTAGCTGTCGCGTGTCCTTAGTTTCCTTCCGTCTAGAACATCCTCAGTGTTTCCCTCTCTTGACTGTATTTGTTTGTGAGCACTGTTAGTTGCCAGCAGCATAACCCAGTACTGCAGCTGGCTGCCTTGAACAACAGTGTATTTCCTCATCGGTCTGGAGGCCAGAAATCTGAAATCAAGGTCTTGGCAGAGTGGGTTTCTTCTGAGGCCTTTCCCCTCAGGGTATAGGTGGTCGTTTTCTCCCCATGCCTCCTCCCGATGAGTCTGTGTCCTGGTCTTCTCTTCTTATAAGGACCTCCGTCAGATTGGATGAGGACCGGCACTAATAACCTCATTTTTGCCCAGTTAGCTCTTTGAAGACCCTGTCTTCAAATCCAGTCACATTTTGTGGTATTGGAGGCTAGGACTTCAATATGAATTTTTGGGGGGATGCAATTCAGCCCATAAGAGTGTCCTTGAGAGGCTTAAAAAGTACAGGCCTGAAGTAGATCTTAAAAGTTCTCATCTCGGGATGCCTGGGTGGCTCAGTCGTTAAGCGTCTGCCTTCAGCTCAGGTCTTGATCCTGGGGTCCTGGGATCGAGCCCCATGTCGGGCTCCCTGCTCAGTGGGGAACCTGCTTCTTCTTATCCCTCTGCCTGCCGCTCTGCCTACTTGTGCTCTCTCTATGTCTCTCTGTCAAATAAATAAATAAAATCGTTAAAAAAAAGTTTTCATCACAAGAAAAAAAATTGTAACTGCGTGAGGTGATGGAAATGAACTAAACTTACTGTAGTAATCATGTTGCAATATATACATATGTCAAATCATTAGGATGTACACCTTAAACTAAAACAAGGTTATATGCCAATTATATATCCATAGTAATAATTAAAAAAAGTATACGTTCTCTACTGTGTAGGATGATGCTCACTTGGTTCTCTCTGATGTTTTTGCATGGCTAGACTTGGTCTACACGTTCTGGGAGTAAATACCAGAAATTATGCTGTGTTCTTCTTAGAGGTCAACCTTGCTAATGTGTATGAAATGGCCAAGTTGGTGTCTAATGATGCTATTATGTATGATGCTAATATGTATGAAATGGCCAAGTTGGTGTCTGCCAGTTCCTCCATGGTAAAGTCACTGTTTTGCACTTTGTATTGGATCAGTGTTTGGGGAGAGATATTTATTTATTTATTTGTTTTTAAGGTTTTATTTATTTATTTATTTTTAAGATTTTATTTATTTATTTGAGAGAGAGAGAGCGCGTGCAAGAAAGAGCATGAGCAGGGGGAGAGGCAGAAGGAGAGGGAGAAGCAGGCTCCCCTCTGAGCAGGGAGCCGGATGCGGGTCTCCATCACAGACCCTGGGATCATGACCTGAGCAGAAGGCAGATGCTTAACTGACTGAGCCACCCAGGCGTCCCTGGGGAGAGATATTTAATATATGTCAATATCTTGTTGTTTTTCAACTCCCTTAGCAGCCAATTAGACTCTTGTTGCATTGAAGAGAAGGAAGGTAAAGTGGAGAGAGAGGAGTGGAAGGGGTAAGGAAGTGAACAGCATTTTAAGGTACCTAACTGGGGATAGTTACAGGTGGGGATCAATGACTTCCATTTCCACTTTCTTACATTTCTTACAGCATTGCCTTAGGTTGCTGTAGTAATGCTTACACAGATTCTAAAAAGTGTGTTCCAAAGACACATTTAATTGAATAAAACCTTAGCACTGATAATTCCAACTGATTTTTTTTATTTTTGTTTTTTGAGAGTTTACTATATGCTAAGGTTTCCCTAGGCGTTGTCACTTCAGTGCTCACTGCCATTAGATGTGGTGGTATTGTTGTGATGTCTGATGTCTGTCTTACAGCTAAGGAAACTGAAGTCCAGATGGGCTGGATAGCTCATTCCAGGTCCCACAGCTAATAAGCCATTTGGGAATTTTCAGGACTAAACCCTGTGACAGTAATCTTTATCTCTACTGGTATTTGGTCAGAATGCAGCCACTCAGAATCTAGCATGGCAGAGTTCTACGGTGCAGCATGCCAAAACGGTGAGCTCAATCCTAAACTTAGGGTCAAATGACGGAGGGGTTTCCAAAATCAGAGAATGAGTTTTCCATCTCCTACCATAGTTAGAATTCTTGAAATGTTTTTTTTCCTTGCTGTTGTTTTTCACTTTCCAAATTTTGTTTCTCAGTCACTTAGCTAGCTCAGAAAGAGGATCGCATTTTCTTTTTTGGAATAAGGAGTGAGCTAAATAGAATAAAACTCAGCAATGGCAAAAGAAAGAAGGAACATCAGGAACACAAAACGCAGTCCACAGCAAGGTGGTCTGGGCATGAGTGCAGAGTCCAGCATGCTCATAGACCACAGGGTCAGCGTGTCAGACCAGCCTCATTTTCTACCTTAAAAAAGGAAGAGAGCAAACATCTCTTGAAGCTGGCTAATGCTGAGCTAGGGGCTTTGCACACTCACAACAACTTCGTGAAGTCAGCATTTTTGTCCTTATTTCCCTGGTGAGAAAACCAAGACTCCAAAAACTCAAATAGGTGGCCTCAGGTTATACACCTGGCGAGTGCTGGAGCTCAGATTTAAGGTTTTTAACTTGGGTCCAAATTTATTCCAGGAAGACAAGCCTAACAGTAGTATCTGTAGGAAAGATGTAGTTGCCTCCATGTTTCATATAGATAAGGTGACAATACAATCAATCACCCAAAGTGGGGCAGTTAAGAGTAAAAAGGGGCATTATTAATAATTTTTAAAAAAATTTAAAAAATATTTCATTTATTTATTTGACAGAGAGAGACATGAGAGAGGGAACACAAGCAGGGGAAGTGGGAGAGGGAGAAGCAGGCTTCCTGCCGAGCAGGGAGCCTGACGAGGGGCTCGATCCCAGGACCCCAGGGTCATGACCTGAGCTGAAAGCAGATGCTTAACAACTGAGCCACCCAGGTGCCCCAATAATTTAATCAAGACAGTAAGCAGAATCTGGGACTGTCTTGGATAAAATAGGGCCCATGATCTCTAAAAATACGTTTAGCTTAACATACTGATGTGGAAGTCAAAAAACACTGAGGTACACTTGGGATGAATTACCAGAATGTATAATATTTGGAAAGATGAAGAAGATAACTCTGCTCTCCTTTGTGCTGTCAGATCTTGAGTATTATATTCAGATCTGAACTCTAAAACTTTAAAATTGATTGTTATATTGGTTGGGTTTCTCCAGAGAAACAGAACCAATAGGATGGATATGGATATTTATTTATTATAGGAATTGGCTGATTGCATTACGGAGGCTGAAAAGTTCTGCTAGCTGCAGGGGGGAAGCTAGAGAATCAGGAAAGCCAGTGGTGTAATTTATTCTGAGTCTGAGGGCCTCATGAGCAGGAAGCCCATAGGGTAAGTCCAGATGTTAGACTGAGGGCTTGAGAACCAAGAGCACTAATGTCTGAGGGTAAGAGAAGATGAATGTCTGCAGAGAGCAAATTCAACCTTCCTCTGCCTTTATTCTCTTCAGGCCCTCAATGGATTGGATGATGCCCATCCACATATGTGAGGGCATCTTCTTTGCTCAGATTACCAGTTCAAATGCTCATCTCTTCTGGAAACACTCACACACACTCAGAAATAAAGTTTTACCAGCTTATGGGCATCCCTCAGCTGGGTCAAGTGGACACATACATTTAAGAGAAGAGAAATGAGAATGGGGAGGACCGTAGAAACCTTGTCAAATGAATCTTGATTGAAGGGAAGGGGACTATTTGATTAGAAATAGTGGTAGACATCATATCTGTGATCAAATATATGAAGGTGTATTACAGAAAAGAGAAATTAGATGTGCAGTATTATTTCATAGTCTAGAACTTAGACCAAGGTTCTGTAGAAAGAATATTGACGTTTGAAACAGGAAACCACCTCTTGCCACTACTTACCAGTTCTGTGACTTTGGCTAAGCCATGCAACTTCTCTGAGCCTCAATTTCCTCATTTGTAAAGAAGCAATAATATCAATAATAACTCAGTCCCACAGAGGATTGAATGGAGTTTGTGACTGTAATTTGAAGATTCTACTGCTGTACAACTTTGGTGTGATAATAGGGGCATCAGATTTCTGTTCAATTTATGAAGAGGGTCTCAAGAGTCAGAATAGCTGCCTTTGGAGGTGATGAGACCCTCTAAGCTGGTTGAAGGTCACCGGGAATCTCCGGCAAGGATGTTGTAGAGAGGTTTCAAGCAATGCGTGAGTCCTCAACCAGATCATCACAAAGGTTCCTCTCATCCCAGGGAGTCTGTGATTCTGTTGAAGAGAAAGCATTGTGTACACGCTGATCTAATCTGTGGCCTGGCATGGAGATTCAGGACATTAGAGTGAATAGTTTTTAAAAAGGCTGTAATTCTATCATCCTGACAACCTTCTATGTTATTAGACAGTGTCAATACCCCTCCACGAAGGCCTGCCCTATGGCAGAAAAACACCCACTGGCCTGCCATTCTGCCTGAAATATTATCTTTATTTCCAAGATGCATCTCAGGCACGAAATGTGAGTGAGAGAAGTCGGTTGGATGAACACTGTGGTGAAGTGAAGCCAATGCAACCCATTTATTTTTTTATTTTTTATTTTTTATTTTTTTGAGTGAATTTGGCTTTATTCTTTTAAAAGCACATTAAAACACTTTTTTCTTGGGTTCAACTCTCCATGTCTCTACTAGCATACGTTGTGATAAGATCCAGAAGGGCCAGACTTGGAGTGTGAGCATGGCTTGCTCTAGTGTGTTCCTTGGGTTAAAGAGCCGAAGGATCGTTCAGCTCTCTATCATCAAGCCTGGCTCACCTGGGCTCCATATAAGGGCTTTGGCACAGAAGTCCTTTTATTAAAAAATATATTTATTTATTTCTTATGTTATGTTAGTCACCATACAGTACATAATTTGTTTTGATGTAGTGTTCCATGATTCATTGTTTGTGTATAACACCCAGTGCTCCATGCAATACGTGCCCTCCTTAATACCCATCACTGGGCTAACACATCCCCCCACCCCTCTCCCCTCTAAAATCCTGTTTGTTCCCCAGAGTCCATAGTCTCTCATGGTTTGTCTCTCCCTTTGATTTCACCCCATTCATTTTTCCCTTCCTTCTCCTAAAGTCCTCCATGCTATTCCTTATGTTCCATAAATAAGTGAAACCATATGATAATTGACTTTCTCTGCTTGACTTATTTCACTTAGCATAATCTCCTCCAGTCCTATCCATGTTGATGCAAAAGTTGGGTATTCATCCTTTCTGATGGCTGAGTAATATTCCATTGTATATATGGACCACATCTTCTTTATACATTCATCTATTGAAGAGCATCTTGGCTTTTTCAAAGTGCTGAAAAAAACAATCCTAAAATTTTTATGGAATCAGAAAAGACCCCGAATCACCAAGGAAATGTTGAAAAAGAAAAACAAAGCTGGGGGCATCACATTGCCTGATTTCAAGCTATATTACAAAGCTGTGATCACCAAGACAGCATGGTACTAGCACAAAAACAGACATATAGACCAATGGAACAGATTAGAGAGCCCAGATACGGACCCTCAACTCTATGGTCAAATAATCTTCGACAAAGCAGGAAAAAAATATGCAATGGAAAAAAGTCTCGTCAATAAATGGTGCTGGGAAAATTGGACAGCCACATGCAGAAGAATGAAACTCGACCATTCTCTTATACCATACACAAAGATAAACTCAAAATGGATGAAAGACCTCAATGTGAGATAGGAATCCATCCAAATCCTAGATGAGAACATAGGCAGTAACCTCTTTGACATTGGCCACAGCAATTTCTTTCAAGACATGTCTCCAAAGGCAAGGGAAACCAAAGTGAAAATGAACTTTTGGGACTTCATCAAGATAAAAAGCTTCTGCACAGCAAAGGAAACAGTCACTAAAACAAACAGGCAACCCACAGAATGGGAGAAGATATTTGCAAATGACACTACAGACAAAGGGCTGATATCCAAGATCTCTAAAGAACTTCTCAAACTCAACATCCAAAAAACAAATAATCCAGTGAGAAAATGGGCAGAAGACATGAACAGACACTTCTCCAAAGAAGGAATACAAATGGCTAACAGACACATGAAAAAATGTTCATCATCATTAGCCATCAGGAAATTCAAATCAAAACCACATTGAGATACCACCTTACACCAGTTAGAATGGCAAAAATTGACAAGGCAAGAAACAACAAATGTTGGAGAGGTTGTGGAGAAAGGGGAACCGTCTTACACTGTTGGTGGGAGTGCAAGTTGGTACAGCAACTTTGGAAAACAGTGCGGAGGTTCCTCAAAAAATTAAAAATAGAGCTACCCTATGATCCAGCAGTTGCACTAGTAGGTATTTACCCCAAAGATACAGATGTAGTGAAAAGAAGGGCCATATGCACCCTAATGTTCATAGCAGCAATGTCCACAATAGCCAACACAATGCATTTAAAGAGGTGCATCTGCTTCCCAGCCCAGGCTACGTGTTGACCATTGGCCATTTGAAAATATGGGTCATGTGTTCTCAGATCTTCCAGTTGTCAAGAGAAGCCAGAAATCTGGACTATAAGTGAAATCTTCCAACCTTTAAATGTTGACAATTTTTTTTTAATGTTGAAGTTATTTATTAAACACTGTCCTGGCCAAAAATAGGTCAAACGGAACTAGGGGAATAGTAGAAAGAATGATCAAACCTCTGAATAAGGCCACTTGGAAAGTGGCCTTATTTCTCTTTTTTCGTACCACCATTAAGACCACATTTATTGTAGACACGTCACATATGACATTTAATCTCATTAACTTGGTGAGGAAGGCATTATTATTATTATTATTATTTATTATTACAGGACACATTTAACCTTGATGAAATACATAATATGTCAGTAATACCATATTACAGATGAGGAGACCAAAATGCAGAGCAGTGAGGAAATTGCTCAGGGTCAGGGAGAAAGAATCTGAACCCAAGTGTGTGAAATTCCAGTCTGTTCTGTTCCCTGGACCTTTTCCTTCCTTGATCTTCCAGCAAAAGGAGATAATTTTATTTGTAAATTGCTTCAAATGTAATTAAATGCCTTTACACCGTATCTCACATTTTCTCAGAACTAACCTTTGAATTACATGGACTCATGATCATTTCTAAATAATACTAAATAAACACTAAAACTTTAAGTCCCTTACCTCATCAGTGGTTTAGCTACATCATAGCGCCATCTATTCCCTGAAAAAAGAAAAAAAGGCAAAGCGCTTAGAGAAAGGCACAAACAGCAAGAAGGCAAGAGGCACCAGAACAATGGAGGGAGGAGGTTCCTCTAAATGCAGCCCAGGTGCCTCTCTCTCCACAAGGCCTTGTTAGTGTTTGTTATTCTATCTTAGTGTTTGTTATTCTATCTTAACCAATTAGGAAATCAGACACAAAATCTAGGTGATCTAACACCCTGATTGGCAGTTGTAGACTTTCATGAGCGATTGAAATAATTAGGTAAGGAGATGAGTCAAATGTAGGTCCAAGAATGTGGGCTTCCTGAATACCCTTTCTGTGAGGTGTAGAGTCCATCTTTGTATGGCTCAGCCTGGTAGTCAAGGTCATAGAAAGAAGGGCCTGGATGTGTGAGGCCTCTGAGCTCAGGCTCAGCTCACATCTCCTTTGCTACCCTCAGCAAGCAGAAGAGTTACCTCCAAAATTGTTGGATTGCCTTCTTAGTGGGTAAGCATCTTTTAATCCTGAGAAAGTTGTGAATGAGATATAGAAATATTTAAAGGAATGAAATCCATCAACCATGTGGTATTTATAGTTGAGTGTTGACAAATAAATTGTGTAAGTTTGACATTTTAAGGATTTGTAATGTTTAAAAGAAATTGGTGTTTTGAAGCAACAGATGAACCTTATGATTCTATTAAAAATATATTATTGATGAGTTCACTTTGGCTTGCTGTTTTATATTGAAGTCTTCCTAAAATGATATACATTTAGGACAATTTAAGAATCATTACATTTGTAGGGCACCTGGGTGGCTCAGTCGTTAAGCGTCTGCCTTCGGCTCAGGTCATGACCCCAGGGTCCTGGGATGGAGCCCCGCATCGGGCTCCCTGCTCAGCAGGAAGCCTGCTTCTCCCTCTCCCACTCCCCCTGCTTGTGTTCCCTCTCTCACTGTGTGTCTCTCTGTCAAAAAATAAATTAAAATCTTAAAAAAAAAGAAGAATCATTACATTTGTAAGTTTATTAGATTTGTGGGAGCTATTGAAGTACTCAAGAAGATTTTGTTTATTAAATTGTAGCACTTAAAAAAAAGTGAAGATTTCACATTTATAAATAAATTCGAGCTCTTTATGGCAATCTCAAGAAGTTGTCAGAGTCGTGCTATTCATGGCTGTAGAATAAGATTTGGAAGTTGGATTAGAAACTAAAGGAAAATTAAACATGAAAATTTGTATGTTAATGAAATAAATATTACTTTTTAGAATGGGACTTGGACAATATTTGGGGGCACAAGAGCCACTCTTCAGAATTTCACACAATCTTTCATTGGCACCTGAGTCCCTGAGGCCGAGTCACGGTCTCCTTCTGGGTCCCGTTCCCCCAGCACTTGGTATCGCACCCAGTTGTGCACACACTGCAGTCCCTGCCAGCGTGTGAGTTTCTGCCGAGGGGGTGTCTACGCTCCTCTGGGCAGGGACCCTTCTTCTCTTTCTTCTCCTTCTATCCCCAGAACCCACGGCAGCCTTGGCACTAGGGGGCGCGTCTTGGTCAGCTCGGGCTGTTAGGACAAACGCCACGCGCTGGAGGCTTCAGCAACAGAAACGTATTTCTCATGGTTCCAGAGGGAAGTCTGGGATCAGGGTGCCGGGTGAGCTCCTGTTTGGGGGATGGCAGCCTTCATGCTGTGTCCTTACGTGGCCGACAGAGAGATCATTTCTCTCGCATCTCTTCTTAGAAGGGCACTAATCCTGTCGTGAGGATGGAGCTCTTGTGACCTAATCACTTCTCAAAGCTACCTCCCACCAAATACCATCCCACGGGGGATTAGGGCTTCAATGTGTGAATTGTGTGGGACACAAACGTTCAGGGGACCTGAGAAATGTTCACAGAAGGCTGAGCTGGGGGAAGGACATGGCCCAGGATGAACTGGGGTTACGCCGTGGAAGGGGGGCCGGGGGTCGGCCTCACTCACGCTGGCTTTGCCGCCTGGCCCCTCACACGCTTCTCTCCGGCTCCCGTTTGTGTGTTCTAGAGCTGGGCTCCTTGTTTTCGCCCATGGCTCTCCTCCACATTCCAAACATTCACGGTGAGATTATACCAACACTTGCCCCGTTGTCATTTGTGGAGGGATCCACTGAATCATGTCACTTGTCCCCCGTGAGCAGAAGCAGCTGCTCCTGGGCCTTCAGAAGTCGCTGTCTCGGGGACAAGGTGGCCTCTGTGGAGCCACACCTGCCGTCTTCATTGTTTCAGAGGGAGCACGGCCGGGCATCAATCTCTGGGCAGAAGTGATTTCTTTTTATTCACAAAATGGATTTGTTCTGGCCAAGAAGGTGGCTGAAAGGATAAAAGGGAATCTAGAGTCTTGAGAGGCTGTGTCTTTTTCATCTCTGATTCCACCTCGAAGCACAGCACCTGGCACCTTACAGACATGTGATTAAATGTTTAAACAGGTGTGAGGATGAATGAATGAGAAAGAAAAGGGTTCCGTAAGGGAAGGGGTTGTACTCTATCAAAATGTGTCTGTGGAAGCCGGCGGCGAGTGTGGTAACAGATGACTCCTTTATCTGTGTGTAAGAGTGCCCCTGTTTCAAGGAGCTCCTTTCCATCAGGTTTGAGTGAGAGCTACTACCTTCCTCAAACCCCATGTCCTGTCCATGGGATTGGCCGGACCAACCCAGGAGCCGCAGTGGGGAGGGTCTCCCTCATTCGATGCTTCTTGTGAAGAGAATTAGCCCGGCCAAAGAGAGGAACAGAGACAAAGGACAGAGAGAGAGGCCTTGTGGCGTTTCAAGTTCCTGTTTCTGTACTTCTGAAGCCAGAATTTTCCCTTCCTGCCTAAACTAGTTTGAGTTAGTTTCCTGAAAACCAATGGGATGATGATGGTGCTAATAATAATAGTGAATGTATTGCGTCCTTTCTGTGTGCTAGGCACTTTTCTAATCCCCAAAATTGTTGGCCCACTTCGTGTTCACAAAAACTCTTACAGAGAAGTTTTATTATTGTTGAATTTTTCAGATGAAGAATCAGGACAAGCTAGTTAACATATTCAAGTTCACACAGCCGGGGAGAGGCAGAGCCTGGAGTCGGCTCAGGCAGTTGGCTCGAAAACAAGCTCCTGCCAGGGTTCTGAGCTACCCCTCTTTGTGCTAGTGCTTGATGACAATGATGATGAACACCATGCACCCCCCACCCCCCATTATGTTGGGAGAAGCTTCTAGCTCACCAGTGGTGATGGGTGGGGGGTTGCTGGGAAGTCCCAAATATAAGCAATCATCAAGCTGGAGAAGGGAGTGTGCCAAGCTTAGAGTGGCCTTGATGTTTGTATTAAGTATTGTTTGTTACTGAAGTTGGAGCCATTCTTGGGTTGGGGGTAGTTTTCTTGGTCACTGCCGCGTGTTCAGCTAGGTTAGGCTAGGCCTGGAGAGAAGGAGGGGAACAGTCTGGAATGAACCAGAGACAGGTGCACCTGAAGGGTCCCAGGCCTGGCAGAGTCCAGGTGCTCCTGGTCCCTCACATTTGTATACTGATTCACAGTTGACAAGTACATTTTGTCTCACTTCATAATCATTACTGCCATCATACAAAAAGGTTGGTTAATATCTGAATGCCTTATATGTTAATAAAAAAAAGAATAAAAAAATTTGAAAAAAAATCTGAATGCCTTGTACACATGCTATACCTAATATAGCACAAAGTTTATTAGAGAACATAAAAAACCTGAACATACCCTTGAATACACTGAGAGTCACCCTAGAGATCCTGCCGTATTTGGGAACTTGGGAGTTTTAGCATCTGCTAGCTTACTGATGTGAATAAACCGGATTCCCTGGCAATGTGCATTTTATTGATTGATTGATTGATTGATTGATTCATATTGATAGTACATGCAAGTTCGAGCAAGGGTAGAGAGGGACAGAGTGAGAGGGGAAGAGAGAGAATCTTAAGCAGGCTCTACGCTCAGTGCAGAGCTCAACCTGCGGCTGGACATGGGGCTCAATCTCATGACCCTGAGAACATGACCTGAGCTGAAATCAAGAGTTGGAAGCTTAACCAACTGAGCCACCCAGGTGCACCCACCCCTGCAATGTGCATTTTAGATAAAGAATTATGGAGTTCAAGGGACATGCCATTCTGTTTGTGCAACTGTTTAAGTGGAAATGGAATTTTGATCTCAATTTTCAAAAAACTGCTGTTATTCCTACTTGTTGAATGCTTAGGATGAATCTGTCCTGGGCACAGTGGCATGGTCCCTGAATCCATTCCTGAGGTCTAGGGCAGTTTCGTAAGAGAGGGCCGGGTCACTGAGGAGCTAAGGAAGCAGAGAAAGGGCACCCATACATGGTCTTGGAAGAGCTGGAGATGATTTCCTAGACCAAGAGTCTCGAGAGATCCATTTGTTCCTGTGGGGGTTGATGCGTGGCCTCTGAGACCAAGATGGGGTAAGAGGGGAGTGTAAGGAGAAGGGCAGATGTGAGAGAATGTGCTTAAGAGAGCCCAGGCAGGACATTTGGGGGCAGGAGAAGAGGTCAGTGTGGCAAGATGTAGGCAATTGAGAGTGCTGGAGAGACACGTTTGACAGCCTGCAGGGCTGGAATTTTACACAGGTGAAAAGGAAAATGTACCATCTGTCTGTAAGAGTCTGTAGACCCGTTCATTCGTGTAGACCCTTTAGTGAGTTATAACTGCCTGCTGACAGCTCTCAGCCACTCACACAGAGTGAGTTCCCCACCTGTACTCCCATGGCAGGCACCTCAATGGTCCCTCTAGCATATATATCATTATCACCTTGTACTTTAAGCTTTTGCATGCCTGGCTCCCCCACGAGACTCTAATCCTTTCAATGTAGCAATGTGTTTCTTCTGTTGCTAATCCCAAGACTTGGCACAGCCCCGGCACAATTGAAGGCCCTCA
>NC_138371.1:105704361-105729129 GCF_054177405.1 Leptonychotes weddellii | reverse complement strand
GATAGTCTCTCATGGTTCATCTCTCCCTCCGACTTCCCTCCCTTCATTTTTCCCTTCCTTCTCCTAATGTCCTCCATGCTATTCCTTATGTTCTACAAATAAGTGAAACCATATAATAATTGACTTTCTCTGCTTGACTTATTTCACTTAGCATAATCTCCTCCAGTCCCATCCATGTTGATGTAAATGTATCAGAATTCTGTGACCTTTCTAACCATAATGAGTCTTTATGGCTTATCTTGGAATTTTAACTGCTTATTCATCGACTCAATGCTTTTGGCTTGGGTCAGAGGTCCTAAATGCTCCTATGGAGTAGGATAATTTTCTAAATGAAACAAATTGCTTTAATAAAGGTTCAAACGCCAACCCTGGCCATATGTGAAAATGCTGTAATCAACTTATAGTCAGTCTTATTATTATAAAATAATTTTTGCTTTTATACAAAATGAATAAATATGCCTAGAAAACCCATAGAGTTTTATAGCTTTGCCTAGAAAATCCAGGTAATAAATCAGACCAGTCAATTTCCACAATTATTTGGATAATTAATATTTATCAATTGATAATTGATCATTGAACTGGATAATTAACTGGAAAATATGATAGAATGGAAAGATTTCTTCCTCTTGGGAAGTGGCTAACAAATAGTCCTCAGCCTGGTTTCAAACATAGAGAGTTGTTGCTGTTTTGTTTCCAAAATTATTCTATTAGAGAAAAAAAATGATATTTAAGCATGAATGATTTTACAATAAACAGTACGAGCTAGAGAAGAGGTAAATTATGGAAGAAAGGTCGACAAGAAACCTGGTTTGCTAGTGTCTTAAATGGAAGTGGCCCTGGTTGCTTATGCTGGAAGTTTGATTCTTCACTGGTGGGAGGGATAACTGGAGAGATAAAAACTCCTGTGATGTTGACCAGTAGTACAGAGTCAACAGTGATGATGAGAATGACCACGTGTATTAACAGTAGTGGTAAACAGTACCCCAAGAATGTTAAAGGCAAGCTCGCACAATGATGTGATAAGGCGGTGGCTAGGAGTCAGGTAGATACGCATTTGAAATTTGTCACGGCCCCTCAGTGGTCATTACTTTGGGTCGATTGCTTAAATTCTCTGTGCAATGGTTTTCTTGCTTGTAAAATGATACTTATATCCAAGAATTGTACTAAGGAGTAAGATTTAAGGGAAAGGGACAAAACCACTGGCTCATAGGAGACTAATAGGTATTGTTAGGAGCTGTTATGGCTATTATGTTCAAAATGTTACTGTGGGGAGTAATATATTCCACACCTTTGTTGATATCTTGGAGAGGCGCATGACAGAATCATCAGGGCACGTTGGGACAGATGTGTGCACTGGGCAGAGGACATGAGTTCCTGGGCCAGCCCAGGCCCTCTTGGGAAGAAATGTGTACTCTTGGTCTTGGCCTACCAGACAGCACACTTTTAGGAGTCTGGAAATCAGACAGAAAGAAGAGGTATGTTTGAAGGAGGACAGTGCAGCAAGACATGGTGTTGGAAGCAGGGAGGCTCTAATCACAAGACAGGGAATGAGAGGAACCTCGCCAGGGCACTGGTGGTGAGGAGCGATGCCAGGCTCTCCATCGGAAGACAGGGAGCAATATGGCCCAGTTAGGAACAGCTAACCCCTGATGGCCGTACAAAGCACCAGTGCTATTCTGTATGCTTTATAGGCATTCAGCTGCTTGATGTTCATACTGGCTTTAGAGGTGGGAAACTTCAATATCATCCTGTTTCATTTGTACCCAGGGCTTAATTTATAGAGGTGACCAAGTGACAACAGAGAGAGGGATGACACTGGAAGAAGTTTTATACCTTACAGTTTCTAAGAGGAGGTGTACGTGACACCACATAGGGCCACATAGAGAAGTACCAGCATCAAGACGCGGAGTATGAAGGAGAAAGCATGGCCCAGAGTCTTTAGTGTGGTTTCTATGAGAACAAGAAGGAATGGGTAAAGAAGTGTTGTCAAGTTTAAGCAGATTTAGGATTGGACACCTTGAATAATTTTGGTGGGCCTTGCTTTATAGAGGTGGTCTCCTGTTCTTCAGGACCCGGCCCTTAAATGATACGGGGCCAGGGAAGTACTGGCTTGGTGTGAGAGAGTCAGATAAAAGAGGTGCTTGGGAATATGGGCTTTGGACTGGTCGGTTTGCATATGAAAGGCATGCTCTCAGTCCAGTTGCTTGCTAACTCTAGAAATTAGCTAGCCCCCCGGAAAGGGGCAGTCACTCCCCTGGCCAGCAAGGACCCCAAGATGTGAAAGTATCATAAAATATACAGAATAAAAAAAACATGATTAATATATCCCCTTTGATATATCCCCCCATGTAACTTGCAAAAGACCACACAGCTATGTGATGAAGTTGGACATTCAATCGAGGAACAGTCTGTGCTTAACCACTATGATAACCCTCCAGTTAATGTTGATCTTTCTAAAAGTGGTAAAGTGAAAGTGTTTGCTTATTATGGCAAACCATTCTTTACAAACCAGTAAAGGTTTAGGGGGAGGGGTTTTGAGATGTCTTATTTATTTTATTTTATTTTTTAACTGAAGTCTAATTGACATACAATATCCTATTAGTTTCAGGTGTCCATCATAGTGATTCCATATTTTCATATACTATGAAATGATTCCCCCAATAAATCTAGTTATCATCACACCACACAAAGTTATTACAATATTAACTCTATTCTCTATGCTGTATGTTACATCCCTATGACTTACTTATTTTAAAACTAGAAGTTCAATCCTCTTCTTAAACCCCTTCACCTATTTCGCCTGCCCCCTCTAAAATGGGGACAACTTTCTGAGGTCGACATGAGGGCATAGTGTGCTATTGCAGCTTGACTAAATACATTTCACTTTCATGATCCAAGGAAAAACGCCGTCATCATGCACCAGAATGCTTTCCAGAATTCAAGAGGGCATGTTTGACTCCAGATGTCATCCTGATTAATGGGGAGCAGGTGACATGACGGGCTAGGCAAGCACTCATCTCCCATGGGTGGTTTAGATTTTGGCTGGCCTGATGCAGAGAGGTGGTCTTTGATGACCTTCCAAGGTTCACTAGGGGCATAACATAATTTTTTTCTAGTTTCCATATCTCATGGATCCATAGCTTCTTCCTGGTCCACACAAAGTGAGGCAGCAAATGAGCTGGTACAAGTAACTTATGCCTTTTTCAAGTTAGATGAGTTAGCGTGGCATTGTGGATATCTCCTTGACTTGCTGAAAATCTTTCAAAATCTGTCATTAAGTGGAAATGTATATTTAGATGCAAATTGGAAATTCACAAACATTAACGTTCTCTCCTCTTTGTGAAAAATACAATTTACTCTTGTTTTCCTGAATCAAAAAATCCAAATATTTGGATTTCCTAAGCTTTTTTTCCAGCAAACCTCACAAGTAAGCCATTTGCTTCATGTGTGTTGTGGTATCACTTAGGACAAATAAGCACACCTTTCTTGGGCAGTTGTCACCTGCTGGGCACGATGTTAAAAGGCCTTATTTTAGTATCTTGTTTATAGATGCATTAGCAAATTTAATTCACATAATAACCTGATGAAGCAGGCAGGACAGATTTTGTGGAAATACTGTTTTTGTCCCATCAGCCACATTTCTTGTTCTGCAAATAAGAGAAAACTCACAGAAATCGGCGAGTCCCAAGCAGATCTCAGTGTTTTTCCCACATAAGCAGCGATCTGTGGGTAGACAGTGGTGGGCACTGGTCTGGGTGCTCAGTGACACTATTCAGGGCCTGGCTGTCCCCAGTTTTCTGTCTGCCTTCCTCGCTGGCTTGGCTCTCATCACCAGACTTACTGCTGCCAACTTGCAACCTCTTGTCTAAATTCTACACAGAGAACCCTGGCAGGAGTCGACTCTACCTGACCCCTTGCTCCTGGCAACAACTCTTTATTTTTAGCTCTGAAATAAAAATGTTATGTTGTCTGTGGATCCAGGGTATCAGTTACACAAGACTGTTTTCCCCGCGAGGCGGAAGTGAGAGTGGAAAAATGACCTTTTCATTTTGTAGTTGAAAAGCCCACTCTAGTGGGAGGTGAAAAGAACCAGAAGATTATTTCTACGTTCATTTTTTCAATTTACAGCTTTGTCAGATGTTTCTTGACAGACCATCTCTATCCTTAACCACGTTTTGCTCTGTATTGGATTCTAGGTCTGCTGCTATGGGGACGATGAGTCATGGTCAGAACTGTTGTTGGAAGCGGTCACTTCTGGACTAGAAAACGTGGGACCAACTTGAGGGTACACACTTCCAGCACAACGGCCCATGAAGTAGTAGCTCAGAGAAGGTGTGGTGGTTTTGCCTATGTGTCAACGTGAAGAGGCTACCATCCCCAGTTATTCAACCAAACACCAATCTAGGTGATGCTCTGAGGGTATTTTGTAGATGTGATAAAGTCCAAAGTCAGCTGACATTAAGTAAGGGAGTATTGTCCTAGGTAATCTGGGTGGGCCTTGAGCACTCCGTGGAAAAGGCCGTAAGAGCTGAGCTGAGGAAGAAGAAGTCAACCTGAGGACAGCCGTATTCATGTGTGCCAAGGGCGCCAGCCTGCCCTCCACGTTTCGGACTGTCCTAGCCAGCCCCTACGATTGCACAAGCCAGTTCGTCCCAACAGATCTCCTTATCTCCTACGGGACTGGTTGAACCCTGACTGATACAGATGGTATTACTCAATGTCTTGAAAGCTCTACGAGCCCACATTTTCAAACCTGACAATGTTTGTTCTCATGCCGTGTATTCGTTTCCTAGGGCTGCCATCACAAATTACCGCAGACTTTGTGACTTAAAGTGACAGACATTTATTTTCTCACTTGGAGGCCGTGTTAAGGCCACAAGTTTTGGAGGCCAGAAGTTCCATATCCGGGTGTCGGCAGAGACATGCCCCCGCCGAAGGCTCTAGGGGAATCCTTCCTTGCCTCTTCTACCTGCTGGTGGTTCCAGCTGTTCCTTGTAGATCATCATGCCCATCTTTGCTTTTATCTTCCCATGGACTTTTCCTCTGTGTCTGTGTCACCTCCTCTTCTGTCTCTTACAAGGACACTTGTCATTGGATTTAGGGTCCATCCAAATAATCCAGGGTGAACTCATCTCAAGATCTTAAATTATATCTGTAAGACCCCTTTTCCAAGTAAGGTTGAATCACAGATTCTGGAGAATGCAGCTTTTTTTGCAGGGGGAGGGGGGCTATCATTCAACTCACTTCATGCAGTTTTCAGTTTGGGATAATTTCCTGGTGGGTCTGCAATCGTAAAAAGAATGGAATCTGATATCTATGACTTAATGAACCTAATTTTAACTTCCTTCTGTTCTTCCCAATTGCAAATTCTTCCCTGTTCTTCCGTGGGTCCCAGCTCACTTCACCAGTGTCATAGGGCGACAGTCGATTGTGATCTGCGGTCTTTACGTGTCTCTTGGGATCCCTTTGTGTCTTGCTGCTACCCCCACAGGCCTCCACCCATGAGGATGAGCTGGGGCAGGCCTCTCCTTCCATTACAGCCCTGCACCACTTCCGTCCATAACTGTCCAGTGAGTCAGTGTATGTTGCATGCCCCCTCTCCTTCATTTTATATTCTTCTCCAATGAAGTTACGGTGTCAAGAATTGTTAGTAAGTTAACGTACTCCAAATATATCTGGAATGCCTTGAGGATCATCTCTATTTGTGGATGTGCTTAAATGAAATTCAAATATGACTTCTAAGCCTTTGAAGTCAAATATGACTTCAAAGAATAATGTAGAATATTATTGTAGGTTTTTTTTTTAAAGATTTTATTTATTTATTTGAAAGAGAGAGAATGAGAGAGAGAGAGCATATGAGAGGGGGAGGGTCAGAGGGAAAAGCAGACTCCCCGCCGAGCAGGGAGCCCGATGCGGGACTCAATCCCGGGACTCCAGGATCATGACCTGAGCCGAAGGCAGTTGCTTAACCAACTGAGCCACCCAGGCGCCCCTATTGTAGGGTTTTTTGAAGGGATCATCACAGTGCATCCAATAGGAAAACATCTGTAAAATTTATCACTTCTTTGGAGGCTGCTCAAAAAATCTCACTTCTTGTCCCCACCATCTTACATTCCATGACCCCTCCTGCCCCCCTTCTTTTTTTCCCTTCCTCTTTCTCCATATGGGGTTGCATCCTACAACTTGGTATTAAAAGTGTCTACTTAATTTCACCAAGTACTGCTATAATTGATTCACTTATTCACCTATTTGTTCATTCAGCAAGAATTGGTTGGGTGTTTACCATGTGCTAAGCACTATTAACAGGTCCTGAAGATATGAAACCACATCTTGTTTTTCCATTCATCTATGGATGGACACGGGCTGCTTCCATATCTTGGCTATTGCAAATAATGCTGCAATAAACATAGGGTGCATATATCTTTTTAAATTACTGTTTTTATTTTCTTTAGGTAAATAAATACCCAGTAATGGAATTGCTGGATCATATGGTAATTGTATTTTTAATTTTTTGAGGAGCCTCAGTACTGTTCTCCACTGTGGCTGCACCAATTTACATTCTCACCAACAGTGCCCAGGGTTCCTTTTTCACCACATCCTCAGCAACACTGGGTTTTCCAGTCTTCTTGATTCTAGCCATTCTGACAGATGTAAGGTGATATCTCATTGTGGTTTTGATTTGCATTTCTCTGATGATGAGTGATATTGAGCATCTTTTCATGTGGTATATATGGAATACTGCTCAGCCATAAAAAAGAATGAAATCTTGCCATTTGCAACAACATGGATGGATCTAGAGGGTATAAGTCAGAGAAAGACAGAGGGTAATAAGTCAGAAAAAGACAAATATCATATGATTTCACTCATATGTGCAATTTAAAAAACAAAACATGAACAAAGGAAAAAGAGGCAGACAAAAAACAGACTTTTTTTTTTAAGATTTTATTTATTTGACAGAGAGAGAGAGAGCACAAGCAGGGGGAGGGGCAGGCAGAAGGAGAAGCAGACTCCCAGGACCCCTGGGATCACGACCTGAGCCGAAGGCAGATGCTTAACCAACTGAGCCACCCAGGCATCCCAAAAAGCAGAGTCTTAAGTACAGAGAACAAACTGATGGTTACCAGAAGGGAGGGGGGTGGGGGATGGGTGAAATAGGTGAAGGGGATTAAGTGTACACTTATCATGATGAGCACAGAGTAATGTATAGGATTGTTGGATCACTATATTATACACCCGAAACTGATATAACACTGTATGTTAATTATACTTCAATTAAAAAGAGAAGAAAAAGATCTGCATTTGAGTTGATAGTACAATACCAATGATAATAATGCCATGTTCCTTGATTATGAGTATGCGCTACACTTACGCAGATGTTATCATTTGGGAAGCTGATGAAGTGTACGCAGGAATTCTCTCTACCACTTTTTTTTTGCAACTTCTTGCGATTCATAAATGAGTTCAAAATATAAAGTTATTTTTCAAAAGATATAAAACTGATAAGACTGTCTTTTATAGAGCTGGCATTCAGATGGATATGCACACATACAAGTAAACAAACATATACACAGGGTCTAGTGGTGAGTGTGTTGAGGCATTTCATTGCCCTTGGTTCTCCGGTGGGGCTCTGAGTAGATTATTTTGCTGGGACTTTAATACATTTGTATTTGTTAAGAGCATGTGCCAAGCAAGACCAGCTGAGTTTGACCAACAGGCAGAAAATAAAATTATTGGAAGATACTGGGTAGCTCATTTCACTGTTGAGAAGACTCAGAAAACAGACAGGGACAAAGGAAGGACAGCTGGGTAGGGGGGAAGATCCAGGGTTTCATCACAGGAAACCACTTCCTCAACGATCCCCAAGTCTGTGAAACACTCCATCAAGGCTCAAATCCCAGAGCATAGATTTGAATAGCCAGAGTTTAGGGATGGGCCCATGTCCCAGCTGCCAGGGTTCAGGATGGAAGTCTTCCCCACAGTGAGCGCATCCCCAGGTAGGCATGTTGGTGAGATGCTGGGTGGATAAAAAGAAAGAAAGCATGTCCAGATCACATACTGTGCAGTGGTTTTGAAATACGTTCGCAAACTCTTGGACCTGCCTCCCTTCAAAAGGTGAGCCATTCTGCTTAACGTGGGCTGTATTTGGTGGCTTGTGTCCAACGAGTAGATTGATCAAGATGGTGTATCACTTCTGAAATTAGGACACAGAGGGCATTGTGGCTTCCTCCTTATTCTCTTTCTTGGATTGCTTATTCTGGGAGAAGGTAGGGACCCCCAAACAGCCTTATGGAGAGGTCTCTGTGGGCAGGACCTGAGGCTCCAGCCAGCAGCATGTGAAAGAGTGTGCTTGGAGGTTCCATATGTACTGTTCACAAAAAGAAACGTTTTCTCCTTATATAATGCTACTATCGGTCATAGGACCAGAATGACACACCTTTTGTAAAGGGAGACAAACCAAACTCTTTCATATATTCACTCAGACCCAGGTCCTCTATGTCTGGCTGGTATACTTTCTTTTATAAGTTCTCTTAAACTTGTTTTATGATCTGCCACTTGTGGATTTAATTGTAAGGTCCATTACTACCAGTATCCTATGTGTTAATACTAAATATGGGTAGAGGTTATAGTCCCTGTTTCTGTGATTGGTCCTGAGGCTCTAACTTGTATTTAAGAGTTTCCTTCTTTGCTGCTTAGTCTGGATTCTTTGTCTTTAGCCAGCACCTCCTCGACAGCTGGGGTTCTTTCCTCCTTGGAGTTATTCAAACCTTTGTTTTTGAGGGATCTGAGCCTGCATGTGTAGGATAAGAGTCATTACCCTTTTTGATTTTGCAATCAATGGGAGGAGAGGCCCTCAGGGATCACTAAATCCTCTGCTTCCTCCTCCCGCCCCCCCCCCACACACAGCAGGAACACCATTTTCCTGAAAAATGGAGGGAAAGTGATGTAATTTATTAATTTCTTGCAGCGGATAGTCTACTGTTGACATCTATCTTAAAGTTGACACATTGAGCAACAGACATTTAGGTATGCCATTTAAGTTTGTAAAGAGAACTGCTTATATAATTAAAGGCAGAAAATAGCCAAATTTTCAGAATGCTTGGTGGGAGAAAAACAAGGACCTTATTGGAAAAGATGAAAATCATCAATGAACAAGTGAAAATCAACAGTGTAAAAACAAAACACCCAGTTCTGCCTCTAGGAAAGCAGTTGGTCCTCCTTCTACCGTTTATATTCTGCAGCCCCCAAATCTTGCCCCATATCATTATTCTGTGTCATCAGTGACCATTTGCTTAGAAGTGGGTTTCAAGGATCATTTGTCATTCTTGATTTTTTACCTCATCCAAACTACCAGGATATAACATAACTAGAAACAAATCAAGGGGATAAACAAGGATACAGAGAAAATTTTTAAAAATGTGAGACTATTTTGCAAAACTGTATGCAACTACATTGGAAACTTAGTGTTAGCTCAGTTTAAAAACAACAACAAAAGGAACACTATAGAGTGTTTCAGGTAAATCTGGACAATAGAGTTTACAGTGAATACCTAACATTGTCTATTTCACTACATTGAAGGTGTGTGTGTGTGTGGGGGGGTGCATCCTGGAGTAATAAAAGAAAAGGTTCCAATTAGAGCTCTTTGGATACTTATTATTCGATACTTATTAACTGTGTTACCCATAGGAAGTCAGTCCACCTCTCTGTGCCTCATATTTATGTCCATAATATTAAAAGATTTGTGATCCTATGAGTCTACAATGGTGAGCCTGAAGAAGCCTAAAGTGAGATATATGAAGATTTCTCAAAAGCGTGCAGTAGAAAGTTATCCTGTTTCTGAGTCAGCAGTTTCTTAATGAAAGGTGGAAAATCCAATTTATGTGACTGCAGACCTAAGGATTAAGTGGTAAGTGTTTATGATGTGGCTGTGAAATCTGGAAGTGGCTTCCAGGAAAAGCCAACTAGTTTTACCAGGGAGGGCCACCCACACGCCAGATGAGGGGATGGTGGAAGAGAGAGGGCTGGAAGGAGTTGGTTGGCCATGATGGCCGTTCAGTGGGTAGTGACTCAGTTCAGTCAGCTGGACGGGTGTCAGCCGTGGGAAGGCAGAGAGCCTAAATAGATCTTGAATGTCTCACTTCAGTGGATGCCCACTGCAGGGAAAGAGAATGGGAATATTCCATAAGCAATCATTAGAGAAGAGCTTGAGACTCTGAGAGATGACACAGTGTCCAAAATCCATGGGCAGAGATGGTGGCTGATTTTGGTAGATGCAGTTTGCCCAGACGAGGGTCTGAGTTCTGGCTCTGCATTTTCTTGCAAATTGGGCAAGCTTGTTAATACTTGTGTTCGAACAGAGCAGTGAGCACACTGTCGGCTGTTAGGAAGCAGCTGGGCTGGGTCCACACACTTGGTTGTGTTGCGTTCACCTTGTGAAATGTCATGTGGTAAAAATTAAATCGCCTTCAAAGTCCAAATCAGTCTCCAACTGTGTAGCTATTGGCAGTTCCTATTTTTTCAGGCTCTTAAAGCATGGAATGGTCAACATCTGAGGAGAAAGCAGTCCTGCAGAATGTTCTGGGGATGGCTGGTCTGGTCTGAAATACTGACCCCTCTCACCCTGTATTGAAGACTTTGTTCAATGAACCCCCAGGGTACTAGCCTTGCTGCCTGGCAAAAATATGTGCCCCCAGAGTCTCACGCACAATTCAGTCTTGTTTTACGACCCTCCCAACAGACCATGTGTTTGGTTTTCCTCCCTGGCTCTGCTCGTTCTTGGTGAATGTTCTGGGTAAGTGGCCCGACAGGCTCCCAGGCCCTGTTCACATCCTGTGAGTGGCAGCAGGTCTGCACACAAGCTCACCCGGTCAGGGACCCATCACCGTACCCTCTACTGGTTAGCTTTGTCCCCCTGCAGACGCCATGGGGCCAAAGCTTTGTGGTGAACATAAAGGCCCAGGGAAGCCTGGACACAGGTGGTACAAGGCAAAAAACTGCATGAGACTCAGAGGATCACTTGACAACACCGCTCCAGGAGGATCAGGACCAGGACTGAGACATTTTCTTGAGGTATTTTAAGTTTATATCTTATAAATCAGCTTTGTTGATTTTATAGTTTGTGCCTAACCATGCTCAACCAATTTTTTGGTTGTTGTGTTACTGGACATGAGTGAAAAGAATTCTTCAGGTAGCATTTCAGATAAGAACCTGGACTAGGTAGGCTCCTGATGACTAAGATAGCTCAGGACAATTACGGTCACAAACCTGGCAGCCATATGTGGAATGGCACTGGCATGCTGTCTCTTCCTGGGACCCCAGGCCACACTGGGCTGACCTGAGTGAGGATGGCAGGGCAACTGTCAGGGGAGTTAATTCCCAAACTTTTTGCATGTGCATATATGTTCTATGTAATTACAGTTGTGGTGCATTTGCTTCACGTATTTTGTTTCCTGTGTAACATATTGTAAACATTTTCTGTGTTTCTATCAAGGTCAGCTTCATGAAGTCCCACTGGATCCCATGCTCAGAAGGGCCCTGGACCTGGTTTAATGATCTGTGGTCAACATCTTGAAATTCTTAATAATTTTGAGCAAGGCAACCGATGTTTTTATTTGGTAGTGGGACCTGCAAGTTATGTAGCTTTTCCTAGGTTCTCTTTTTATTTTATTTTGATGAATATATCATTTCGTAATTTACTCTATGTTCATTTAAGCTGTACCGAATACAGATAATGCTGCAAAAATATCTTTATGTCTATAGAGTTTAGTTTTGTTGAATTAATCAGGATAAATTCTAGCTGCGGGTTTTATGGACCACAGCATGTACATCTTTATGTCTCATATTACTATATTCTGATATGATATCTATATTTCTCCATATTCCTTATATAAAAAAAATATTACACATCCTACTTCTTTTAAGTCAGTAAGAGGATTACTCAGCTTTAGGCCTCTTGAAGAGAGCCCTGCCCCTGTCTTTCTTCTTGCCCAGCCCTGGGTGTGACAGGAGATGCCAGCATGTTGCTCCTTACTGAGAATGGGGGTGGCAGTTACAGAGACCTGGGCATGAATCACTCTAGACATCAGCTTCTTCATCTAGTTGGGGAATAATACCTACCCCGAAGGACTACTTTTGTGAAGACCAAGCATTAGAGTAACCAACGTAGTGCCTGGAACTCTGCAGATACAAAATGAATGTGAGTTTCCGTTCCTGCTTAAATCAGTTTCCACCACTTACTGGCTCAGGTGCCCAGGAAACCAAAGGTCAGGAGTTTCAAGCCCCCCAACCCATTTTTTTTGTCTTTTCTAAAAGTATATAGATACCCATCACGAAAATCAGTTCTGGCTCCTTTTATTTAGAATTCTTTGTTGTTTGTGCTTTGTTATACTTTCTGCTTTTGGTCCTTTTTCTGAAAGCTCTATAGCTGTTTAAATGAAAAGTTTCCTGGGTGCCTGGGTGGCTCAGTTGGTTAAGCGACTGCCTTCGGCTCAGGTCATGATCCTGGAGTCCTGGGATCGAGTCCCGCATCAGGCTCCCTGCTCAGCAAGGAGTCTGCTTCTCCCTCTGACCCTCCCCCCTCTCATGTGCTCTTTCTCTCTCTCATTCAGTCTCTCAAATAAATAAATAAAATCTTAAAAAAAAAAAGTTTCCTTTTTCATAACTTAGAATGTACAGGTGTTTAAGTATACAGTTATATATCTATATAAAAGCTACTCCAAGCAAGGCCAATGATCATGAAATGAAAAGTGAGAAAAGTATCAGAATGAGAAATAAATCAATATACTAAATCAATAGACCAATAGTATCAGTATTATCACAATAGAGCATTAAATTTTGCTCTGAACTTCCCAAGAACAAAGGCAAGAAGGCAAATGCATGTGTATATAATTGCTATTGTTCACAAGAGACAGTGTTTCTTGTAGTGGATATTCTTCCTAATAAATTTTCAAATAGATTTGTCACATGGGCAAGGATACTTATTTATCCCTGTCTGATTCATAGGAATTACTCAATAAGCATGTTGAACAAATGAATACTGGACTTTATACTGCAGGCATTGGACACTATGGAAAACAGCAAAGCTGTAATAATTTCTTGCTAATATTTATGAGACAGCTGAATCAGGTGCTGTGCTAAAAGCTTTGTATACATAGGTTCATTTATTCCACACAAATGCCCACGAGGGTGTTATTAACATTCCTATTTTACCCTCGAAGAAGCTGAGGCATGAAGACATCAAGTCGTGTTTCTAGGGCCCACAGTGGGCAGTGGGAAGCCAGGGCTTGACCATAGATAGCACATTCACTCACCCATTCTGCCACATTGTCCCATGTTGTGGTGCGGGACCCGTCCGTAGTGAGCAGTTCAGCACCTTCATAAAGTCCTTCGTGATTTCTCGTACCATGTAAATCCTGATGGACACCTGGGAGGCTCATGAAACGTACCTGTGGTTACTCTTACCTTCTGGTGGGAATATCAACTGGTGAAGTCTTCTGGAGGGCAATTTGGCAACTCTTATGTAAGACGCTTTAAACATGTCCATCCTCTCTGGCCCATTATTAACTTCAGAGAATGTGGCATAAAGAAATGATCCCAAAAGCATATGAAGATTATAGCTGCAATTGGATATATCTGGAATATCCAACAGTAGGGAAATCAATTTAGAAAAAAAAGCAGTTTAACACAACTGAGATAGAATAAAACACCTCCATTAAAAATTATCTTTTAAAAAGACACTTAAATACATAGAAAATTGTTCATGGTGTTTTGTTATGTGGGCGAAAATACGGTCTTAAATGGTAAGTATATTGTGGCTTTAATTTTGCAAAGGGTACATCTCTGGTGGAAGTTTAAACCAATACAAGCACTTTATTTTTTTATTTAAAGATTTTATTTATTTGAGAGAGAGAGAGCGTGCACACAAGCAGGGGGAGGGGCAGAGAGAGAGGGAGAAGCAGACTCTCCTGCCGAGCAGGGAGCCTGTCGAGGGGCTCGATCCCAGGACCCTGAGATCATGACCTGAGCCGAAGGCAGATGCTTAACTGACTGAACCACCCAGGCGCCCCCAGTACAAGCACTGTAAATGCTAGAGTCATTAGACAGTATATATTAAAATTTAGGGGCACCTGGGTGGCTCAGTCGGTAAAGCATCGACTCTTGATTTTGGCTCAGGTCATGATCTCAGGGTCATGATCTCAAGGTCGTGAGATCAAGTCCCTAGTTGGGCTCCATGCTGGGTGTGGAGACTGCTTAAAATTCTCTCTCTCCCTCTGCCCTTCCCTGTTGCACTTTCTCTCTCTTTAAAATAACTAACCAACTGTCTAAAATTTAGATTCTATGATCCAGCAATTCCACTCCATCTTACCTGCCTGAGTCCCATGGACACAAAGAGGCAAGTAGTTTTATTTTTTAATAATGCAAATTGGAAGTCACTTTAATATCTATCAAAATGGAAGAGTTAAATACACTGTGATGTGTCCTAACTATGGAATAGCATTTGATAGTTAGAAAGATCAGGGTACTGGCATGGAAACAGAATATTTACTGATAGATTATTAGGTGCAAAAAGCAAGTTGCTGGAAGGAAAGTATAATTTATGTTCTTCTGAAGATTCGATACAATCTGTTGCTATGTCTGTATGAGCATGCATGATTGAAAGATTCACTCTGGAAGGAGACATATGATAATGGTTACTTATTCTGAGATGAGAAATGGAGGATGGGCTAGCTATAATGGAAAATTCATTTTAGCTGCAGTGTTCAGATCATGTCCAAGAAGAATGCAATTATATGTGACTTGTGCAATTAAAAATAAACTAACTTTGAGTATCAAAGAAAAAAAAGAAAAATTTATGAAAATGTTGAGTGGCTGTCTTTTTAAAAATGTTTTCCTTTAGTTATTATTGACTTTAATCTTATTAAATTAAGAATTGTAGCTCTGGTTCTAAACCTGAAAATTCTGTATTTCCTAACTCTGGCATATAATGAATGTCTGGTACATAACTTTTGATTGGATTCCTTCTCTGTCAAAAGTAGCACCTCTCTAGGGTTCCTTGGGTGGCTCAGTTGGATAAGCATCTTCCTTCAGGTTGGGTTGTGATCCTGCAGTCCTGGGAGAGAACTGCTCATCGGGCTTCCTGCTCAGACGGGAGTCTGCTTCTCCCTCTCCTTCTGCCGCCCCACTTGTACACACTTTCTCTCTCTCAAATAAATAAATAAAATCTTTTAAAAAAATAAAGTAGCACCTCTCCAACGCCATTACTACCCTCCTACAGTACTTAATTTCCTTGGTAACATTTATTTAACCGCTTGGCATCTACGTGTTTGTGTCTATTTGGTCTCTCCCCATTGCAGTGTAAGCTCCTCATAGAAGGGCCCCTGCCTGGTTTTCTGCCACTTATTACTGTAGCAGGTGGAAAGGGCCTTGTACATAGAAGCCACAAGATAAATTAATAAATTGTTACAGGAAATAATGTGGAATGATTTATATCCACTAAAATACCAACAGTGTTGTTTTTTTTTTCCTGAATGGTAGGATGGTTGATTTTTACATATTTTAAACACGATGGTTTTCAAGGTTTTCTTTCTTTTTTTTTTTTAAGATTTTATTTATGTGTTTGAGAGAGACAGAGGGAGCATGAACAGGGGAAGGGGCAGAGGGAGAGGGAGAAGCAGGCTCCCCGCTCAGCAGGGAGCCCAGATGGATGCGGAGCTCTATCCCAGGACCCTAAGATCAGGACCTGAGCCAAAGGCAGATACGTAACTGATTGAGACACCCAGGCGCCCCCAAGGTTTTCTTTTTTCTTTTTTTTTAAAGATTTTATTTATTTGTCAGAGAGAGAGAGCACAAGCAGGGGGAGTGGCAGGCAGAGGGAGAGGGAGAAGCAGGCTCCCTGCTGAACAGAGAGCCCAAGGCAGGACCCTGGGATGATGACCTGAGCTGAAAGCAGATGCTTAACCAACTGAGCCACCCAGGAGTCCCTTTTTAAAATGTGGGAGCAGGGAGGCTCATCTGAGACAACTCCTACCTGTTTAGACTCTGTTTTGTGGTCTCAGTGAGGTTTAGGTTATTGATGACAGTATTCCTTTTATAGTGAGTTGATGATCCTGTAAACTGGTGTGCAATTTTTTTTCTTAGGTGACCAGGATGACTTTAAGCATCATCTTAAAAATTGATTGTTATTTTGCCTACACTGCATCCTGTGGCAGAATTGGGTACCTTGTAATTAAGATGTACCCAGTCTGCAATGCTCCATTGTAATGTTGTTACATTGTGAAGCAAAGACAGAGGAACACCACCTTGCCTTTGTACAGAAAGCTACTTGCAAGGAAGCTGTGTAGTGAGATGTTGGTCTACGTGTCTGTGCCTCAGGAAGCCTGCTTTTTTCGGAACACCACAGGACTGGAAAACTGCAGGGAATGTTGTCAGAGCTAAGGTCTAGGGACTGACTTCTTAGAAAATAGTTCAGAGAACCAGTGGAAAGTCTATAACTGTAGGCAAGGGAAAAGGAAACCCTTTTCTTCTATTCTTCTATGTTCTGCAGACAGGACTCTGGAAACTGAACTGACAAAATACAGATTAACAAGAGAGAAACACACACATTTTAATAATGTGTGCAATGTGCATTAACACCAGAGGAACTCAACGATGAGCAGTAACTCAAAGGGGTGGTTAGAACTTGGGGCTCTGTATAGGGTCTTCACAAAGAACAATACGTTTGGAGAGATGGGACAAGAAAATGGAGAAGGGATTTAGGCTTTCAGGGGTGGCAAACTGTGGAAACTATATGGGGTCACTAATGACATATAAGGGTGGTTTTAGCAAAATATGTTATGTATATAACATATCTGTGTTCCTCTCTGATGATTAAGAGGAGGATAAAGAGCTTTCTTTTGCTGTTTCTCAACTGTTTTCAGTGCAAAATAATCCTTAAGCCAAAATAACATATTTTAGGGAGGCATATTCTGGTCCCCTAAATATGACAGCAGGATATGGAAACAAAATTGGCCCAAGGAAGAAGTGGGGCCTCTGCCCCAAGTTTTCTGTTAGCTAACATTGGCCACACACCTACTACATGCCCACCCTGGGCTAGACGCTGTGGGGGATTTAAAAAAAATCTACAACATGGCAGATGCCTTTACTTGCCTGTTCGGTTGTAGTGAGGAGGCACAATGATTATGAGGTCATAGTTCTGAGAGTTGTTACCTTCTGCCTTCCATATTTTCATAACTCAGAGTCTACATGTCCTTCTTAAGCCATGTCATTTAGAAGTAGCTGGGGATTTTCTGAAAGTCTTGAGTTGAGGTTATATAGGCGGCTTTTAAGGGCAAGTGTCTGGCTCTCACCTTTAAAATTATACTTCTCAAATGGGGAAAGAGACTTAAAGCAGAAAATATATTGTAAAAAAACAAATAACTTCTATAATTTGAATACCTATTATATGCCAAGAACTGTGTATTCCTGTATTGGGAGGTAATATCGCCCTTTCACAGAAGGAAAAACTGAAGGTCAAAAAGCGCAGGTGCTTTCTGCCTAGACATTTACTGGTTTATAGGGGTCGAATCCATGGCTGCCCTACTAAACTGCTAAAAGCAGTTGTTGTGATTGAGAGAGTTCTGGCATTAAACACAGGGAGTTACAGAAACTGATGAAGATATTAAGGCTAAGACTCTAGAATTATGAGTAGATGCTGAGATTGAGCTGACGTTGTTCCGGTTGAACAATGGCCATTTCTGAGTTGATAAATATCTGACACTCTTAAGCTTTATGGAAGAGGGTCACAAAGGCCACGTGGACTCCAGGCTACACGATGAGGCTGGAAAGGAAGAGTGGGCCATGGCGAGAGCCATGGCTGGGAGTCATCCAGGAGAAGAAGCCAGAGAGTTGGTGGTGCCAGCTCTTTAAAAGCTTGGCTAAGTCTTCATAGTTCTGGGCAAGGGAGGTACTAGATCATACTCTCTCACACCACTTGCTAGGGTCAGCTTAAGGTGAGGAACGACGTGCTGACCTCTAAACTGTGTACCTCAACAGTCAATCTTTTACCAGAACACGGAAGATTTGTGATTCACTGATTATCTAGAAACCTTTGGTTTCTGATCATTTTTAGGACAAAGTCTAAACCTTCTGACAACAATTTTCAAAACCATAAATAGTACCACAGATTGAAGTGACCCCGTACGGCTTCTTGAGTGAGCTAGTGTGTCTGGACAGTGGTGAGGCCAAGGGCTGCGCTTCTCATGGAGCCACGTGTACACACTTGCAAATCCCTGTAACAGCACAAAGGCATGCCATGTGCCCTGCTCGGGAAGGAACTGACGTGTTACCCTCTGTGTCATTTGGCCATTTCTACATAACCAGTATGTCACTGGGGCACTTTCTTGTGTGTGTAGGTGGGCAAAACAGTATAACCTTCCTGAAAATAATATATGTCAATCTGAAGGACCAACAGTAGGGAACTGGTTGAATACACTACAGTATAATTAAAAAGTAGGTCTTCAAAGAATGGAGGAGGAAAATATTTTCAATATAATGTTAAGTGGGAGAACCAGATATAAAACTTACATATATATATCACATGTATGCAAATAGCAAATGTATCAAAAGATAAAAAACAGCTATTTCACACGGTAGGATTATGAGTTATATTTCTTGTATTTTCTAAAATAAACACACATTTTCCGTCTAATTAGCACAAAACTGTACTGTCATTATTGTTTTGTTTCTGCTGCCTGCCTCCCAGCACGGCTACACTGAACGAAACAAAATGATCTCATTAGGAACCCATTTTCCTTGGAAGGTGGACGAATGGGTTATTATAAATACTTACAGTTTATAACATCTACCCCCCTGGGGGCCTAATGGTTCAAAGTTGTAAGTATGTAGATGATCATGTTGTGTGAAGAAGAAACCGAAGATTCGTCTCTCAGTCCCCTGTGCCTACCCGAGCGCCAATGCTCCATAGATGTGGGCTTTATTAATGTGGTGACGACCAAAGTGGTGCTGTTAGAATTGAGGCACCTCTGGAGGGGCAAAGCTCACCCCCATGGGGGCATACCACTAAGGGCCAGACTGCTGGTGGCCTCCCCTTGGTGAGGATCAGATAGAAGGTCCTCAGGACATTATTTCTCCCTTGCTGATTTTATCAGAATAAGACATTTCCCTACTATTTCTTAGGACGATATATGTATCTGAATCTGTGCATCTAGGACACAAAGGAAATTAGATTTGGTGTCTTAAGTGGCAGCCCCAAGGAGGCCCACGCTGCAGAGAGGCAGGTGCATGGCTTCTGGAGTGGTTGCTGACATTCTGGGCCCGCGTTGGTCTTCCCAGGAGAGAACAGTTTAGCCTTTTCAGGTCTGGAGTCGGCAGAGCTGAGTTAGGTATTTTGCTCATAAAGCAACCAGGAGCTTCAAATTCTAGATGTAGTTCTAGATAAGCCTCCGTTCTAGGTTTCTATTGGTGTAGGCAGGCCTACTAGGAGGCTATGAGGAATATGGTGCACCCAAGGGCACCAGGGGAAAAGCTATTTATGAAACTAGACTCTTGGTATTTCACATCCCCCATGTGTAGGAAGCTTCAAGAAGGTAGAACTCTATTTAATTTATTGTTAAAATATTTTTATTACTAAACTGACAGTAACAATGAAAACTTAGAACATTTTACAGCTGTACAACATTTCACAATTTACAAAACATTTTGGGTAAATGTTTTTTCTTTTAAACCGTGGAACTTCATACCCAAATCCAAACAAAATACAAAAAGCACTTTGTGAGCTATAACCTGCAATGCACACGTAGTGTATTACTGTATTTTATCAGTGAGTATGTGGCTGATGTCCTTGTATTTAACTGTAGTTAATGATAGGATTTCCAGACTGATCATCGCCTGGTCACAACTCCTCATTTTCCATGAACTAAAATGAGACCCACGAGTGACTTGTCTAAGGTCACACGGCTAGTGTTTAACAGAGCCAGTCTTTTGTTACCATGCCTACGTCCTGAAATTCATCTTTGCAATTTGGTGAGAATAGAAACCGCACTTGCTGTCATTTTGCACCACTTGAGCAAACATGCTCATTCTGCAGCGTTATTAAAACCTAAGGTTGATGATGGTCCTATCTCTTTAAAAAGAAAAGAAAAAAAAAGGCTGCTGGGGGTGGCGGGGGTGGGGGGGGGGGTGTTGCTGCTGACTGCGGCATCGGCATCCAGTCCGGACCCAGTGCAGCTGCAGTGGCAGTCACGATGGAAGCTGCTGATGTGACGAAAGGAAAACAAAGGCGCCGAGATGGACGCTGACAGCTACCGGTAAGTATCTGAGGATCCAGCTGGATAACTAACGGGAAGGGAAAGGGAAGAAGCTTATGGAAATCGGCCGGCCCGCGGTTTGATTGGTTATTCAGCCCTCTGAGAGCTGGGCTGGAACCAGGTCGCTCAGTCCTCTGCAGTTGTTCGCGGAGATCATTGACCACTTTCCTAAGATACCCGCCTTCCATAGACGATGGAGAATCTTCTCTAACGCGTCCTGCCGCTGTGAGTAATGGGTTCTTTTAAAAAAATGTACAGTTTGGGCTAGCAGCCTGCGGGTTTGTGGGTGAGGCGCCAGTCACAGTGTTACTAGAGAGATCCGCTGTGGTCGAAATGCTCACACCACCCGGCTTTGTCATTTTAATGTCCACCCTCGGTTGCAGGGTTTGGTCACAATGGATCTCTTGCTGTAATACCGAGTGCGGGGTTAAGAGCCCTGTTGAATAAGAAAGCGGGATTCTCAAAGTGGCTTATAGTTTAATTTATGGTGATTGTCCTCATTTCAAACAGCACGCCCTTAAATGATTCCACATATTATAGTTCTCTTATACAATGATATTTGAAAATCCTGCTTTTAGTTAAAAGCCTTTTACTTCATTATTCAATTTCATTCTAATAAGTGATCATTACATTCTTAGAAAGAGTATATCCCAGTTTTAACAAGAATCTCTGTCTTGTTCTCTTTCTTAAAACAAGGTTACTACCTCAGTAAAGACTGCTGGATTTGTTTCTAACATCCTAATTGTTTTGGTTTTAATTGTAGCCTGCTCTGTGTAAGTAAAAGTGAATGCAGGTTAATTCCATGTGTTTCCCAAGCACGAGCTGCCCTGAAGTTATGTGGAAAGGAAGCTCTTTATTTCTCTACCAATGCAAATAAAAAATAATTGACACCTAATCCCATTTTGTCATTTGAAAAGTGAATCTCCTATATTGTTTTTTAAAGCTACCCATTGATAACCAGGTACATACCAGGTTAATGCATGATTATGATGTCCCAGTGGTTTTGCTTATGACTAACCAGCTTTCTTTCCCCAACCCTGATGCAAAGTCTTACTTCGTCCTCTCCTTACCTTCTCTGGCTTTTGGGCTGGCCAATTTCCCTCTTCTTCTCTCTGGAGATTGAGGCTCCTTCAGTCTCCCTTTCAAACATACCAAGCCGGATGTTCCATATTCCCATCTTTTCCTTGTATCTTGCTTGTTTTGTAAGATCCTTTCCATGATTAAGGTGGTGTTTTCTATTCCTCCCATGATAGGAAGAAACGCCTGATCATAGCTTTTTGAGACCAAGGTTCGCTTACATCAGAAGCATCTAGCGTAATGTTGCTTTATGCTGGATTTGTTCTCAGAAGCTTTAGGTTCTAATCTCACTCAGCTCTGCCACATCTTAGTTCTGCAACCACTGAAAACTCACTTGACTTCTGGGAGTCTCAGTTCCTTCCTATGCTAGAGATGTTGGCCGTTGTTTTTCACATAGCTGTCATGGGGTTGGAATGAGGTAATGCAAATGAACGCATCAGCCCAGAACTTGGCACAACATTGCTATTTAGCAGGAGTTTTGACTCTTTCCATTCAGTCTCCCCACCTTCCTATTCCCCCATCCCTGGGGAAGAAGGCTAAAGTGGTTTCTCATTCCATTTTCCTAAAGGAAGGAATTCTGAAATGATCTTTTGACCAAGGGCATCTTAACAAGCTCTAATTAAATATAAAACATATATTCAGTACTTGCTAAGGATCTCTTAACTATAAAAGTAACACCATTGCCATGTTGCCACAAGAGCGTTCTACTGGAGAAGGGAAAGCCAACTCTCTTTGCACAGCTCCTACTAAATCCTTTGTGATGGCAGAAGTGATGAGGATATTGGCTGTCCTGCCATGCGCTCAAGTGAGGACCGCTAAATGTGACTGATGCAAAGGCTGCCGAATTGGAAACCAGGACAATTCCCATTGCTATTCTGATCTTGGACAACCTGGGGAGCAATTTGCTTTTTGTATTGCCAATCCTGTTACTATTTTAGTTTCTATTTTATGTGCTTTTCTCCTTTCTCCTCACCACCTTTTCTTTCCTTAAGTTCTACGCTCAGCACATCGTGTCCGACTTTGACACCTAGGATGGAGCCACTGTGCATATGCCCAAGGGGGAACGGGATGAAATTGGCAGAAGCACTGGGTGGGAATTGAGGGGGGGATGCTAGCTCTGCTTCGGCTTCTCTTTGTGCTGACTGGAAAGTCACTAACTTCATCTCTGAGTAAGAGGTATGAAGTAGATACTCCTTAAGTTTCCTTCGAGTGCTGGGTACATAATTAATAGAGCCAGTCTCTGGGGCTATCCTTGGTTTCTAACAATTATTTGGTCAAATGATGTGCTTTCACACCCTGTCGTCTGTTATCATTCCCGCAATAATCTTGCGGAATAGGCAATGACATTTTGCAGATTATAAAGTGTAAAATAGAGAGGAGAGCCCCAGCTATTTCTTATTTGTCAAAAGGGGAGGTTGAGTAGATGATATCCAAGTTCGCTTTTCTTGCTGAACCTCGATGAGTCCTCAGCCTCCAAACCCTGAGCTCTGGTCCCTGTGCCTCGGTGTCCCCTCTCAGGGCACTTAGATTTTATGGTGACATGAAACCCAAGCCACCTGTGTTCTTGCTTTTGGAAGAGGCCATCTATGGTCTCGTTAAAGTAACATTGAATCCAGACAAACATTTGATTTAAACATTCTCCTCTGGATTAGAAAATTAGAAAATGTGGGCTCTGCAAGCCACATATCCCTTTTCATGTGTCTTGAAACTATAACATTTTTTAAAAAGTCAAAGACACCCAAATAATATGGGTGATCACTTGAACTTCATAGATCTCCTTATTTCATTCAAGTAGTAAATGCTAGAGAGGCATATGTATTTGAGTTTCTCAAGTATTTGGAATTTGTGCATTAATTTACATAGTAATAAAGGTTTAGCCCTTTCTCCTTGTTTTTAATGCAACAATAAATTTAATCACTAAAAAAAGTCCTAATAGGGTTACCAGATATATTACAGTTAATATTGCATAAAATCAACACATACTAAAAAAATTATTTGTTATTTATTTGAAATTCAAACTTAACTAGGCATATTTTTATTTGCCAAATCTAACACCCCTATATAAACCTTAATTGATAAATTAGATAATCATTTACTTTGAGCATGAAGATGTTAATTTGTTAGGTTTTTAAGCTTAAAACATAAATTAAATCCAACCTTTATCAGTTTTTCATAATATGCAAACATCTCCCTAGTATTATGTATTGATGCTTTTATTAAATGTTTTAAGCTAAGTGACCTTTCTAAGAAAATCCTGATTCTGAAGATCATATTATGTCCAACACACCTCATATTCCCCAGAGACCTTGTTAATGAATGAAAAAAAAATATGCAGGATTTTAAATATATTTGTTTGGAGTCAGATAAATTTGGTTTTGAAAACTGACTGTACATCATACTAGCCCTGATACTTCACCTCTTGGAAACTTAGTTTTCTCCTTCTTAAATGGGACTGATCGTGGGTTAATAATCCCCACCTCAGAGAGCAGATGACAGGTAAGTAAAGTCTATGTGTGATTTTCCATGGCAGGCTCCTTGAAAAAAAGTTGGTTTTTAAGTGAATGAGTGAATATTATTTTTCCCTTCAAAAAGCCAGATGATAATATTAGATAATATGAAATGAGATGTATTTTAATCATATAATCTATGTTTCATCTATTGGTTTTTAAAAGCTTTTTTGAGATATATAATTCATATACCATATAAGTCATCTATATGATCTCTTATTTTTGTGTAAAATGTGATCTTTGAAGCCAAATTGAGCTTTTAAAGGTAAACCCAAGACCCTGAGGAGCTCCTATTCCAGTTCCAGCCCTCCCAAGCCTGTGCCTTAGACAAGGAGTTCTGGTAGTTGACAAGACTTAAAGCAGAGTCTCCATCAATTCGATCCAAGCTGTGCTATAGAAATATGTGTCTTTTTATTACCTGGAAATTGGCCAAAGTGACTCAATTATTCAATCTTTATTGAATACTTTCTGTATCCATGGCCCTGAATTTGACCGAGTAGGAGAGTCAAAGATGAACAAGACATTCCTGAGGACCATTCAGCAAAGTAGAAGAGGAAGATTTGTATAACACAGAGGAGATTTGGAATGCTGAGGGAATAATGTATATTTTTTCTTATTTTAAATCTGAAATATATCTTCTCTGTTGTACATTTTACATGGAAATCTTTAATTGCACACATACACACACACGCACACGTACAACCAACCCATTAAGTATCACTCATCTTTAACTTTATTTTTGGTGTTCTACAAAGTGCATTTATGTGCCCCTTCAATCAGAGGGGTGCATAGTTGGGGTCAAATAAGGGCTGTAGTGACCATGACCTTTTCTACAACAGATTGTGCCAATACAGTTCTGTCATTAACGACATTCACAATTCTTG
>NC_138371.1:105688374-105703861 GCF_054177405.1 Leptonychotes weddellii | reverse complement strand
TTCTAGAGGGGAGGGGAGTGGGAGGATGGGTTAGCCTGGTGATGGGTATTAAAGAGGGCATGTATTGCATGGAGCACTGGGTGTTATGCACAAACAATGAATCATGGAACACTACATCAAAAACTAATGATGTAATGTATGGTGATTAACATAACATAATAAAAAGAAAAGATACTATGTGGTGTTCCCAGGATTCCCCCCAGCCCCTCCCTTTGTATCTTGTGTTTCCTATTGGATGGCCAGATACTGGATAAAACCCTCCCCAAGCAGATCCTGGCACACATGGACACATTCAGGGGATGATAGTAGCAGGAAGGAAAATCCCCATAACCAAGCAAGACAGACTGGTTTACAACTGCTCGTTAGTTGGGATGGTGGTAGGCAACACCATCCTTGTAACACCTGGGTGATGGTGGAAGCCATTACAGATGGCTAGACTTAGTGCTAGTTTCTGGTAAAGGGACTGTTGAAAAGAAAACCCCAAGCCCAAAATGGAGTCACTTATGTTTGGGTATCACATCAGCAAACCAAGACGTAATACCTAACCCAGTTGCAGTTTCACCCTCCCCCAGAATGTAACCATTAACCAGTCAACATGGAATTTCCTGGTCAGAACTGGGAAATATACTGATAGACCCTTTCTGTTCCCCTTAGGAAGGTGACCTTGCCTCAAACAATGCATTCTTTGCTAATAATTTCCTTTATTCCACTCCCTCTCTGTCTTTAAAAACCTTTCCTTTCTTGCAGCCTGATGTACCTCCTTTCTATTTGCTAGAAGGGATACTGCCTAATTAATGAATCATTTAACAAAGTCAATTTGAATTTTTAAATTACTCAGTTGAATTTTTACCACTTAATGGAAGTCATCATAACAAGTGTTACCTTTTCGGTAACTAGTAAATAGCAAAGCTGAGATTCAAATCAAATATATCTGGCTCAAATGTTGATACTCTTTCCATTACACAATTTGTTTTCTCTGAAAGGAAGTGGAAGGATATTTGTTCTGAGTTTGTTTTGTTTGGATGCAGAGGTATCTAAGGAGCAAAGAAGAGAGAGAGAGGAGATGTAGAAGAGGCAGAACAGGACCCATCCTCCCCTCTCTACCCATATATAAGGGACTGGTTTTGAGCCTATAAGGACAGAAACTCAGGCACAGTGTTTATGAAACATGGGACAAGACTAAGTCCATGAAACATTGCTTCCCTCCTAGAAAACAGAATGAGCACAAGCTTGAGGAGAAGCCATTCATCTCCCCTTACGGCCCTCTCCCCAGGTTTCAGAGTCATTTCGGGCTCAAAGTGTCCACTGGGTGCAGGGGATAATGTCTGAAAGAACCCCAGCTGCCAAGGCCTTGACAAGTCCCCTTAACAGAGAGGCTCAAGAGGAAAGAACATGAGCAAATTCATTCCTGAGCCCATATAAGATGTCACCACCTTGAGGATGCCCAGAAATAGCTGGAGAGGAATTTAAGCACCCTAGTGGGGCATGGGAGTTAAGGTCTTGTCCAGCAGGTGAAGGCTGAGAGCCATGGAGATAGAGATGTAAATATTAACTGACCTTATTTATAACTAGGAGGTGTGCAATAATTGCTAATCCGCTTGTTCTTTCTTTGGACACCAATCACCCTGGCTCTGGTTCTGGGTCACTGCCATTAGACCAATGGCTTCAAGCCTGAATCCACTTCTGCCCCTCAATGAGAAGTACAAGGTCTGGCTTGTTTTCCTGGCCCTCTACTGACTACTTGATCTTCCCTGTCTGGGCTTAGTTTCCTACACTTGGACTCAGCTTATTTGCGTGCTCTCCTGAAGACTGGACTCTGCTTTCCCATTTGAATCTTTCTTACTCCTAGTGTGCTATCATAGAAAATATATATTTGGTCTTTATCTTCTTGGGCCTGGCACAGAGCTTTTAAATTTCCTGAGGATAGTAGTGTCTTTTGTATACTGATGAAATAACTCAGGCAGGGCTCCTAAGTCGCTTCAAGATCAGTGGTTAGAGGTAGAGAAACCAATCATGCAATTAGAGAATTAGAACTTTCAGCTGTACTCCCTGACCGCCAGGGAGGAGAGAGGGGCTGGAGACTGAATTCAATCACTGATGATTTAATCAACTGTGCCCACAGAATAAAACTTCAGTAAAAACTCTGAAACAACAAGGCTAAGTTCACCAGATTGGTGAACACATCAAAGTGATGGGAGGGCATGGAAATTCTGCACACCCCCTGCCCCCAGATCTTGCCCAATGTATCTCATCCAAATGCCTGTTACTGAATCATATCCTTTACAATAAACTCAGGCACAATGGATCACTGCCCAATGTCATCATGAGTAAAGTGCTGTCTGAGTTCTGAGTTGTTCTGCTGAATTACTGAACCTGAGAAAGGGGATCACGGGAATCCCTGAATTTGTAGTTGGGCTGCCTGGAGATCCCATTTGTGCCTGGCCCCTCAAATGGGGCAGTCTTGCAGGACTGAACCCTTAACTTCTAGGGTCTGTGCTAACTCTTGGTAGTTAGTGTCAGTTAGAGAATTAGGGAAGTGATTGTTTTTGGGAAAATGGCACAACACCCATCATAAATAGGTTGTTGACATTCATTTTAAGTGCATTCAACATTCCCACGCTGCCATATGGTAAGGATATTCTTGAAGCCTTGGTGAAAACACCGACAAACAAGTGCGGACACCACTGCAGAGTCATCAGGTAAGAAGTACCTCAGGGAAGAAGGGAAGAAGGTAAGAAGAAAACACCCTTCCATCTAGCCCATAGCCATCATCATCTCTCATCTGGATTGTTACAATAACCCAGAATGGGTGTCCCCACTTCTACACCTGGCCTTCTTCATAGCAGCTAGGGATCCTTTAAACATATAAGTCAGAGCATGTCACTCCTTAAAACCCTGCAATGGATTCCCATTTCCTTCATGGTGACCTCGTGCCCAGCTTCCTCTTCAATCACACCATCAACTCACCCTCACTCACTTCACTCCAGCATGCCCACCACCTCTTTATTCTTGGAACATGCCAGGCAGCTCCCACCTAGGTACTTTGCTTGGGTTTCCCCTGTCTGAAACGTTCTTCCCCTATATGATTATGATTATTCCTTTCCCTCCTTCAAGTGTTTGCTCAGATTTCATCTTCTCTGTGAAGTCTGTCCTGACCTTCCTATTTAAAATTGTGACACACATTCCTATACAACCCCATCAGACTCCCACCTCCTTTTCTTGGCCTACCGTTCCTTTTGTTCCATCATGTAAAATATCCATATAATTTAATTATGTATTACATTTACTGTTTGTTTCCTGTCTTTCCCTGCTAGAATATAAGATTCATAAAAGTCAGTATCTATATCAATTTCATTCCCTGATGTATTCCAAGTACCTGGCACATAATAAATGCTCAGTACGTGTTAGTTGAGTGAATGATTTTAAGAGCAGAGGTTTATTTGGAGGATCCTAACTGAAAGTGCTCCCCTGTAATCCCCAGGTTAGATGTAGAGCCAGACACATTGTGTAGACCCTGGAGGAAGATGGGAGAGGCAGGTCCAGGGATACTGGACTTGAACCAGCTTGAACCTGCACTCTCTCCATGACCAAACTTTAGAAGGCACCTCTGAGCCCTCTTTTCAATGAGGCCTTGCCCTTGGGCTCTGTCTCCCACCTGCCTAACCCAGTTTTAACAAGAATCCTGCTAAATCAGTTTAGCAAAAATCTCCCTACTTTAATATCTGATTACCCTCAATAGTTAACCAAATACCCTGATACCTGATCACCCTGGCCTGCCTTCAGCAAGAATTCTGTCAAGTTGCATTAGCCAGAATCCCCTTACACTGGATATCTCCTCTTATTAATTGTCCATGCTCTGGTCCCTTCACTCTGCTCATTGGCTATAAACCCCCAGCAAGGGCATTTGCTGTATTCAGATTTGAGCCCAATCTCTCTCCCCTGTTACAATGGTCTTGACACCTCTTGCAATAGTCCTGAATGAAGTCTTCCTTACCATTTTAACAAGAGTCAGAAAAAATTTTTTTCTTTAACTGACCCTATGAGTTTGAGCAAGTCACATAATTTCAGTTTTCTTATCTATCAAACAAAACTCATAAGAAATTATCTGAGACATCACCACCAGCCTGAATCAACAACAAATCTGTGAAGCTCCTTAGCACACTGCAACTAGAACTGTTTCCTAGGCATCTTAGGGGACAGTTTCCCCAAATCCGTCCATATCCTGGATTCTGCTTCTACCCTGGCACATACTAAGGTTCCAGACTCTTCCTGATGGCCATGGAGAGAGAACCAATCCCAAAGCAGCCTTCAACAAGTGAGATTAAGTCTCAACTTTTAGTTTAAATATCCAGATGGTATATCCAATAATATTATCTGCCTTCATTTTAGCATAACACTTGATATTGCTTATTAAATAGACAATCTAACTTCTTTTCCCAAAATATTTACATAAAGGCAGTACCCTAAGAAGGGCCTGAGCTATTGATGCCATGACTGAGTGAGCCCCCACCACACATGCACACCTCTGGGAACTTGGGATACAATGCCCCAGAGCTCAAGAAGCCTGGACTGGATCTTTTTCAGCTTTAAAAATTATTATCTTGCCACAGGAACAAGGAGACCAGGCAATCAAGTTTTGTAGATTTATGGTCTTAATAAGGTAGGTTTTAAATGCCTTAATAAAAGTGTGTTCTTACAAAAATAACCTTAAGATTGATGTTTTGACCCTCAACCCATGTACTCCACTCTGTGTAGTCACACACTTGCTATATCTAGTCTGGCTTTAAGTAAATAAGTAAATAAGCCTTAAGTCAAACAAATACATCAGTTCTGAGAAAATTCTACAGTACCAAAGCCTACATAATCTGCAAAGATACACCCAGAGTTAATATACTTTTTTTTAGCTATAAATAGAATTTATCAGCCAGTGACTTCAAAGACAATTGAATCTGTTGGTTTTTTTCAACATCTGTTAGATGCTTCAAATCAATCCTGATTGTTGAAAAGTTATACTTTAGTGACAGAATCAGTGATTCTACTACATAAACACTGCTCTTTAAAATAAATTTATAAATGATATTATGTCTAACAAATCAGTCAACTGCCAAGTTGTATGAAAATGAATTCACCTTTAGTTTGAAAAACATCTTTCACAACTGAGAAAGCATTATATAGAAGCACTTTAAAAGGTAAAAAAAGAAAACTCCACAAATGGTGAGATAGCATGTATGATGCTACATAAGTTTGTTTCTCTCATATTTAAACAATTTAGCATCAGTAATATTACCCCAGATGGCTTAGAGCCTTCTTTTTATACAGAAAATACAGAAAATAGTCAATATTCCAACTGGCCAATAAAAACCAAATCCATTAAGTAGTCTCAACACTTGTGTGCATTCACATATTTAAATAACAAGCAGTCACAAAAGTAATCCTCATTTGCTAGGAGGCAAGTTCCATTGAAAAAATTACACTCACCTCCACTGTCAAATGAATAAAACATTTAAAAATTTTTACTTTGGAAATTTTTGAAAGAGAAAAACAAATACTGGGCTTTTTTTCAACGTTTCAAATTTGGCTTGCCAAATTTGGCTTGCCGAACTTGCCAAAGCCAAATTTGAAAAGTCTTTTCATCTGTTGATATCATTAGGTTAGAAGATGTAAAGACTTACCTGGTCTCTATGGCACTAAAATTTTATCTACTGAGCATACTACTTGAATACAGCATTCAAAATCAATGAAAGAGTGTTTTGTTATATGCTTAAGAAAAAAAGAACACATAGAAATTTAAGGGATAATTATAAATATTATATTTTTGCTTAAATCCTCAAGCTTATATATGTTCTTATAAAACAGCAACTAAATTTGAGGAAAGGAGTGAAATTTATTGTTACCAAAGTTCACAAAGTAAATGCAGACTGTGCTCTCTCTCTCTTTCTCCTTTCCCAGGTTATTTGATACAATTTCAGGTACTTCACGGTTTTTTATTTAATAATTACATGGCCAGTAAGAAGCACTAGCATATGCACTTGAAGAAAGAGAAAATGGGGTACATCTAATCAACTGCCCATTACAGCAACCACACCAGAAGACAGAAAATCCAAAAATCATCTGGACAAAGGTAAGGAATGATTTTCAACCCTTGGCTTGAATCGTTACAGCCATAATTGCAGGTTACAGCTGAAGTATCTATAGTTTTATCTCTAGAAAGTTTTCATCTGTTTTTGCCTATCTATGTTTCATTTGAGAAAACCCAATAAGCCTTAAAAAAATCAATGTAAATTGTTGTAATTTAAAACTTTAACTCATTTACCTATTATCCTTGGTCTCCATTATCACTTCTGTCACACGTGTCTGTGAAAATCATGAAACTATTTTTCTGTCTTCGAAGTCTTTCCTTTGTATTTCCTTTAAATGTGTACTCCAAGCTCAGCTCTGCCTGGCCGGTGAGAAGCCTGTATTCCCCTCAGTGTCCATTCATCATCTGATGCCCGGAAGCATTGCTGCGTTTTGTTGTGTTCCTTCAGGTAAGACTCTCCAGTCCAAACGTGGTTGCCTCCCTGGGTTATGCCTTCTGATCTGGCCACCCACAGAAGTTCTTCAGGTAAAATAGTATTGAGTAGGTAATGGTTTGGGGCTTTTCTCCACAGCAGAAATAAGCTATTTTCATCTGAGAATCTCCTGTATTTCTTTTTGAAGGTGGTGAGGAAAAATGTCGTAGAAGCTCTCGGGCTCCGTGCTGCTCACCCTCATCTCAGCAGATGTGAAACACTCGCTGGCAAGAGCCTTTCTTCTTGCTCTAGCGATACCACATCACTTTTGGATTCTGAAAGAAAAATCAAGGGAGGCTCAAGGAAGGAGTAGGGAAAAGTACTCAGAGTAAATGCACTGAAAATGTAATTCCTCATGGAAGACAGCCATGGTTCTTATTTCCAGCAACTTTCTAATTATAAACTGCTGGTTGCACGCAAGCCCTGCCAAATCGCATGGCATTTATCCCTCACTGCACAACCAACAAACGCACATGTGTAACTACACAAGGCGGGCTCTATAAATAAAAAACATGAATACTTAATTTAGTTTCATGTTCTCACTCCCCAGGCGTTTCTTCTCATTTCTCTATTTCCCTGGCTTCTTTTAACACATACTTCACAGGATGTGCCTTTTTTCAGAAATAATACCTTTAAATCCAAAGGTACAACTTTACATATAATATAACTCATGTTTGAAAGCAAAACATCTATATCAGAAAAAGAAAAGAAAATGTGCCTATCTGAAAGTCTTTTTTTTTAAGTAATATTCCCAATAACCACTGGTGACTCCCAATAGTCTTAACATTTTAAGAAAAAACTAGGAAGATAAAGGACAACCTGGGGCAACAGTGATAAGCCAGAGGGACACATGAGATTAAATTTTCTACCCATTCATACAACTCTCACACATATAAATGCCTGATAATTTTCAAGGTGCTCTCTTAGCACCACACTTAAATGGTTCTCTGAGGTGGAGAGAACAAGAGAGGTAGAATTGCTGTATGTTAAAGAAACTTGGACGCAGGAAGGTGAGGAACTGTGTTCAAGCTCACTCAACTAGGAACTGCTAATTAGAAACCGGAAAACCAGCTCCTGAATTCCTATTCTTCTTGGGTTAGCCGACAATATTTCATTCTTGACAAACATAACTTAGAGACAGTAATGTAAGCTAGACTTATAGTACTATTGATTCTTGGCTTCATGAAAACCCAGGAAAATAATGCAAAACTCACTGTAAACTATTCCCTGAAAACACTTTCCTAATAACCTGTTATAATAAAAATATTACCAGACATCAGGAGTGAGATTAATTAAAACAAACCAATCCAAAATCTTAATTATTCTTTCATATAAAATCATATATAATGAAATTTGGCTGCCATGTGTCAAGAATTAGAGAAATTCTGATTTAAATTTATAATTAGGGGCCCCTGGGTGGCTCAGATGGTTAAGCATCTGCCTTTGGCTCAAGTCATGATCTCCAGGTCCTGAGATCAAGCCCCATGTCGGGCTCCCTGCTCAGTGAGGAATCTGCTTCTCTCTCTCCCTCTGCCTGCCACTCCCCCTGCTTGTGCTCTCTCCCTCTCTCTGTTAAATAAATAAATAAATAACAATTCTGAGAATAAGAATTAATCCAAATTATGTCTTCTAAATAAAAAAGATTTTGTCAATTAAAATGTCATTTTTAAGTATAACCATAAAATATAAATGTATCGTACAACACAGATTTTATATAAATGTTTATAATAAAATATGAAATTCCAAGGGAAATCTGGAATTAGTTATACTTGAATAGAGACCCTCCAGGCTTTGTCTTCAGCCCGCACAGTTTCTCAGCTCATGATATTCTGCTTCTGTGGGAGCGTTAGAAATAGAAGTGTGGATTTCAGTGGAACACTGCACCTTCATGCTTATTAACCTCACTCATTGAGTTTCCATATCTAATTCCAGTTTGCCAATATCTTTTAAAACACATACTCTGAAATCTACAACATTAATTAGCTTTATATCACCTGGCATGTTTGGTAAAATTGCTACACAATGTAGAAACCTGTGGCAAATTATTATGACCTTCCTACAGATGGGCAATGATAAATTCATCACAAAACAATCTTCAAATAGATTTTCCTACATAACTCTGAACCCTAATGAAAGTGCTATCATCAAACACATATATTTCTCTCAATGATAACAGGATACAATGACTTTGCCCAATATATCACCAAGGCCAAGATACAGTCTTTCTCCTGATCCCTCCGTGGAGCTGTCAGTCTAAAAATTTTGTCAAAGGGGAAAGTATATTAACATGACATGACATGCTCTTGATGAACCCATGCTGGGTCCTAGGGATAACTGTGTCCTTCTCTAACAGCTCCTTAATTCTCTCTAGTAGTACAATCTTCACTTTTAATATCACTTCTATAATTAACATCTAACCCCCAATTTAGAATTCCAAAAACTATTATTCCCTTTTGGGCACTGAAATATTTGTACATGTGCATCTTTCCAGGACTTGTCTTCTCCTCTAACTGTTCCAAAATTACCCCCTGGGAAAAGGTAGAGAATAGGCAATGTGCTTGATGATACTGTAACAGCATCATAGGATGACAGGTGGGAGCTACATTTGTGGTGAACACAGCATAATGTATAGACTTGTTGAATCACTATGTTCTACACCAGAAACTAATATAACATTGTGTGTCAACTATACTCAAATTTTAAAATTAATAAAAAGAAAAAAAGAACTTACCCCCTGTGATTAAGGATTGTGTATGCACGTGGATGAGAGAAGACGGTGTGTTGCCTGGAACACCAGTTTCCCCAACACCAGTCACTGAAGAGTCATCCTCATGATTTTGTTCCTATTTGAGATACAACATACCACTTTGGGGATCTTTGGCCTATTTGTGTGCCACCTATTTGATCATTACTTAAGATTTTTCCTTAATTAGTCTCTACCTAAATAAGTGTATTATGAAAGGAAACGTCCTGTTCACAACATAAATGGAAACCTAGTACCATGGGCCACAAATAGAGGGTAACTCTAAAGATAAATAAAATGAATACAAAACGAAAGGAATCTTTCAAAATTCTGGTCAGATCCAAGTGCCTACAAAATCACTGAGTCTTTGACCTGCTCGCTCTTCATTAAAAAGAGGGTTAGGAAATGTGTGAGGACATTTAAAGCCTTTAACAATTTCATTTAGAAAGTTGGAAGATTGAAAATTAAGTATCCACTTCAAGAATTTAGAAAAAAAGGTAATGGGATAAAGCCCCCCAAAATAGGAAATAATGATGAGAGCAGAATTAATGAAATGGAAAACAAAGACACAGAGGAAATTATCAGCAGAGTTCTTTATATATTTTTTTAAGATTTTATTTATTTATTTGAGAGAGAGAGAGCACAAGAGAGCACAGCGGGGTGGGGAGGGCAGAAGGAGAGAGAGAAACAGGCTACCTGCTGAGCAGGGGTGCTGGATCCCAGAACCCTGAGGTCAGGACCTGAGCTAAAGGCAGACGCTTAACTGACTGAGCCATCCAGGCACCCCAGGAGAGTTCTTTAAAAAGACACATTGGCAAACTTGTGGCAACGCTGATCAAGATAAAACAAAGTTACCCACACAAAGAGAGTGCTGGTAGTGAGACATTAGAAATTTAGGAATTAGAAAATAAAAGATTAATTAAAAAGATAACAGATTATAAAACCTTTCAGGTAATGAATGTTTAAATTTTGGACATGGACAAATTCCTGGAAAAATATAAAGTACGAAAATTAATTCAAGAACTAAATCCATCCTATGAAATAGATTCAATCGCTGGTATTGAAAATCTCACAGAGAAAGCACGAGGCTGGCCAGTTTCACTGGTGAGCTGTACCAAACGTTCACTAAACAACTAATTCTAATATCTTACAGATTCTCCCAGAGAACATAAAAACAGACAGTATGTCCAAGTAATTTCATGAGGCTGATTATATTTCCAAATTAAATGATCGACACCAAATTAGGACAACATGAAAAAGCAAAATCCCTGGCCAATCTCACTCATGGACATGGATGCAAAAATTCAAAATACGTATTAGCAAGTTGCATCCAGCAGTGTGTAATAAACATAATACCTTACGACCAAATTGATTGGATTTATCAGAGGATAAAATTCAATAGCCATTAATGATAAAAAAAATTAAAAAGGGAAAGGAAACAAAAAAACTTTTAGTCAATGAGAAGTAGATGAGAACTTCACTAAAGGGCAGACATACTTCCCTGTCTTCGTTTCTAGTCCACATTTTACTGGAGGTGCAGGCCAGTGCAAGACAGCAAAAGGGGGAGAAGAATGAGGAATGAGGGGAGCAAGAGAGGAAACAGAACGTCACTATTCACACATGGAATATTAAAAAAAAAATTTTAGACAAATTACCAAAGTTAATAATAGAGTGTATCAAGATTACTGATATAAGTTCAATTGCATTTCTACATACTAGCAAGTTTGGTTTTTTTTTAAAGGCGCTCTTTTAAATGATAGCCATTTACGATAGCCAGAAAAAAAATAAGTTACCTTGGAATAGTTATAATGAAAAAACTTGTACAAAACGTTTAGGAAGAAAAATCTATAAACCTGAACAAAAAACATTATAGAGGTTCTTTAAAAAACAGAGATGATGAACATGATGAAAAGGAAGGCTCCATATCATTGAAATGTCAACTCTCCTCAAACTGATCTTCTCATTCAAAGGAATTCCCAATAACTTTTTAAAATAAAACTTGACAAGCTGATCCTCAGAGTTTCATGGAAGAACAAAGGAACAAGAATTTCTTTAAAAAGACACTCCTTCAGAACAGTAAGGGAAAAGACTTGCTTTTCTAGATACTGAATCTTAATGTAAACCTATTATAAGTTAGTAGGGCATTCACACAAGAACAATCAGAATAAAAAGCTTAGCAACAAAAAAAAAAAAAAAAAAAAAAGCTTAGCAACAGAGCAGTGCATTCATAGAAACTCGGTACGTGACATAGGTGTTTGTAGACTTCAGTGGGGAAAGAGGACCATTCAGAAAATATTACTGGGATAAGCAGTTATCTCCATAGAAACAAAATGTATCTGTACCTTCCACGGTGCACAAATATCCAAGCCAGACATAAGTGAGAAAATCAAACCTTAAAGTTTTTAGAAAGAACACAACACAACATAACACAATATCTTTATGACCTCAGAGTAAAGAAGAATTCTTTAAAGAACAAATAGACGCCACTAACCATAAGACAAAAGATGATTACAGTCAAACCACATTAAAATTAAGAACTGCTGTTCACCTAAGACAAGCTACAAAAATCAGGAGAACATATTTGCCTCACAGATAATTGACAAAAGTCTGTGTCCAGAATACATAAAGAACTCTTGAAAATAAAAAAAGAAACAACCTAAAAAAAGTAGGCAAAGGACTCTAATTTATAGTCTTTTGTATGCACAGTATTTCCCTTTGAAAATAATAAAAATTAAATTTGTACTATAAATTGTATCTTGTACATAGGATAATATTGAAAATAGGTTTATAAAATGAAGAATATAAAATGACATCTTTGCTTAAAATAGTCTTTAATAGCTTTCATTTATTATTATAATAGCTGTTCATTAAGAATGAGGTACAGATGGAAAAATAGAGTCTAGGTAATAAGGTTTTTTACAAGAGGAGGGAAGGAGAGGAAGAGAGGAGGAGGGAGGGGAGGCGAGTAGAGAAGAGATTTATAAAAGGGATCATATTTTCACTGCATAATCTCTTTTTTGTTGTTGTTGTTGCCTATTTGAGAAGCATCTTTTCCTTTCCTAAACACCAACCATCCCGTTTTCAGGGCATGTGTCTTCCACCTTGTGAAACGCTCCATGAAAACCTACTTCCCAAGCATTCCAAAGTATTCCTTAGAGTTGCAAGGATCCACAGGGTACCCATAAGCCCTTCTTAATTAATTAAAAATTCTGCGTGTGGTATTTAAATGATAGTACCTTACATTTCTGTAGTCCTTTACAATTCCATATATGGTGTCATGCGATCCTTAAGACTACTTGATAAAAGAGGTAGACCAGATAGTTTCTCCATTTTACAGGCTGAGATTGAAGCTCAAAAATTTAAAGCATGTGCCCAAGCCATAAGGGGCCATAGAAGGGTACAGGGTAACAAAAGTCTCCAGGGCTGGTCTATGGCAAATGTTGTAAATGTTAGTTTATACATATGTAAATGTTAATCTTTGTAATTTCGAGCTCTGCAGTGGCAATGTTGAAGGGGAGAGACTGTGCATACCATCACTGTGTCTCTTGGGGCCACTAGGGCCCTACAAGGTCACAGTGAGGAAGTGACAGCTCCAACACAAGCTCTAGACCCTCAGTTCAAGAGGTTTCTCCAGTAAACCAGACTGCTTCTCATGATATTGAAACGTATGGCGCACATCAGCATTCACATATATCAAGCAGCATTTATCATATATTCTTTTCTTTATTCTCATGATGACTTTGTACTAATCCAAGATCAAAATATACAGGCAAAAGAAATATTTTTTTTAAAGATTTTATTTATTTATTCATAAGAGACAGAGAGAGAGGCAGAGGGAGAAGCAGGCTCCCCGCCTAGCAGGGAGCCTGATGAGGGACTCGATCCCAGGACCCTGGGATCATGACCTGAGCCGAAGGCAGACGCTTAACCATCTGAGCCACCCAGGCACCCCAGGCAAAAGAAATATTAAAATGTCTTTTTGGGGGGTGGCTGGGTGGCTCAGTTAGTTAAGTGTCTGCCTTCAGCTCAGGTCATGATCCTGGGGTCCTGGGATGGAGCCCCACATTGGGGTCCCTGCTCATGGTGGGGTTCTGCTTCTCCCTCTCCCTCGGCCCCTCCCCCCCCATTTGTGTGCTCTCTCTCACTCTCTCTCAAATAAGTAAATAAAATCTTTTTAAAAAAAGTTTTTATTCCCAATTCATGATTGTGCATGCGCGTGCACACACATCTTTATTCAATTCAACAAACATTTATATCTTGGGGTGCCATAATCCCACATTTTAAATATGCAGATATATGAACACATCTCTGCTTGTAATTAAATATATATTTAGTTCTTTTTCACATTCATCGTTTTAAACTACAGAAATGCTTTTAGTTCCTTACTGATTGTAAGATTAACATCATATAGGATTTTTATACTTATATGTTTAATGTTTCTCTTGCATAGAAATCTTTATCTGATAATGAATCCATTTTTGAGTGCTTCAGTATATCACACATTTACTTTTATAAATCCTCAACAAGGACATTGCAGGGAAGAGAAAGGTTAGTAGTCTTTTTTGTGGCATCAACCATGATTGAACAGCAGTCAAATGCAATTTAAAATATAAGAAATGTGAGCAAACTATACTAATACATTTAAGACAGTTCCTCAAGACAATGGTATGATAAAGTCTGGTATTTTTTACTGCTTTTATGATAATGTTGTATTAATGTAGCTCATTGACACAGCCAAGAAAATTAGTATATCCTAAATTTTGTATACAATTGAAATGTCAGTGATAGTAAAATTATAATGCAGTATAGTCGGGTTATCTTATAGAGATACGGTATTTTTAATTTGTTGAAGTGATTCCATAGACATTATATTAGTTCAGTTTCATAATAGACTGGTAATTCGGTAGGAAATGGTTAATCCTATTTCACAGATAAGGAAATTGGGGTTCAGAAAGTCAAGTGACATCCATGCGGGGACTTAAACACAGGTTCTTTGACCTCTATCTCTTTGCTTCTTCACCTAACACAATGCAGGCAATCAAATAGTATTTCCTTCTCTCCCTATACCCTCCCCAAAAGGGAGGAAAGCTACTTCCACCATATGGTGTTGGGGGTTGTGTGGTACAATGAAGACCATGACTGGAGACTCGGATAATGTCTCCGTGCCTCATCTGTGAAACGGGGCTAGCCTGCCCCATCCATGTGTAGAGTCATCATAAAGACCCCCCGAACTATGTCTACAAGTACTTAATAAACTGCAAATAATTTTTGCAAACATTGGATGTCACTCTTCCTATTCACGTAATATTCTTTAACACATGAAGTGACACGAAGCGCATTCGTGATACTCTCTGCCCACTGATTCAGGGCCTTGTCTCAGGCCCCCGGGGGCCCGAACTATCGGTGTTCTGTACTGGCGATTCGGGAACGGGGCTTGGACATCCATCCCCGCCAGCAGTGGGATCCGTTCGTTTGGCTTGGAAACCTGAGGTCGCTGCCCGTGGCTAATACAGGCACAGTGTGCCATTCAGTGACCTCTTCGCCTGCCCGGCAAAAATACCCTATTTTGGCAACCCGGGTTTTCCCCACAGTGGGTGAATTTGGCAGTAAATATGATCTCATGTAAGGAGTGGGGAAGAAATGTACCAGCCCCACTTACTCACTGAGCTGAAACTCTCTTTGAGTTCCACTGCTTGAGACACAAACAGCCCAGAGACTCAGGGTGTAAACCATGACGCTTGTGTAAATAAGTGGTGGCATCCCCTTAGCCAAAAGCTGTCCTTTGGTAGGCAGGCAGGGAGCAGCATGGGAAGACGAAGGGATCTCTAAGGCGGAAGAAAGGAGACTTCACCAGAAAGAAAGAGGACAGAAGAAACGTCCCAGGAACCAGAACAGACACCTAGCCGTCACCCACGGGGAATGAAAAGGAAGGTCTTTCCTGCGGGGATGAGATAAAAATATAATCAGGAGTTCCCCCTGATCTGTTATCTTCAATATGGTGTCCCTTCTCTTTGGTCTGTGTGTTCATTTAATTGCAGAACTGCATGCTTTCTGAGGAAGACACAAAGAAATGGAAAAACCTTCCATGCTCATGGATTGGAAGAACAAATACTGTGAAGATGTCAATGCTACCTAGAGCAATCTACACATTCACTGCAATCCCCATCAAAATACCATCCACTTTTTTCAAAGA
>NC_138371.1:105612541-105687874 GCF_054177405.1 Leptonychotes weddellii | reverse complement strand
GATGCGGGACTTGATCCCGGGACTCCAGGATCAGGACCTGAGCCGAAGGCAGTCGCTTAACCAACTGAGCCACCCAGGCGCCCTGTCTCCATGTTTTCTATAAAATATTCCAAGAGAGGATGTTTAATCAAAGGTCACCATAAATGGAGGAGTGATTCAGAATTCAGAGGAATTCACATGTGGTTTTAGTATTCCTTGAAATGGCTAATACAGCTCAAGATGTGTCACCTTTATAATATCCAGGCGGCTGAGTCATTTTTTTTCCTTTCTAATGCAAAGTCCCTTTGGATTAGTCAATAGATATATGTAAGCATGACTACACTTAAGGCCCATACTGGTTAATTTTGCTTTGGCAAAGCTGTGTTTGAATAAGCTAGGATTTTTGGCAACCAAACAACTAGCTCTTATTAAAATTAACAATAGATTCAAAAGCATTATGTAAAGTCTGTGCAGGCCTATTTTCTCATAATTTTTACGGCACTTTAGGGAATTCATAGTACCCTCGTTGGAAGTAGAAAACGCAGGAATGTTAATTCAGAAACATGACATCATTTCCCAAAGCACGTTCAATGTAACTAAAAATAAAAGTTAAGCAATTGTGTCTACATTAGCACAAAGAGTAGGGAAGTTTTGTCATTTGTCCGACTTATTGGTTATTAAGTGTGGCCTGTTGGATAAATTCTGCCTGAGCCACCTGCATTTCTGGTTGAAGACCTCGTTTTCCCTTAAAGAGGTTACTCTGTCTAAGGCTTTGAAGGCAGAGCTCAGGATCCCAGTGCAGTGCCCTGCTGTCAGCGCGCTCAGGGAGGAGACACAGATGGGATGAGTGATCAAGGAGGTGGAAACCGAGCCGTGGTGTCTTGTGAAGCATCAGGCTTCCTGAAGAAGATTGAATCTGAAGGTGCGGTGGACATTGAAGAAGGAAAGAGACTAGATGCAAAGGCCAAGTGACCGGGCTCAGCGGGTTAATTTGAGGAGTGTGCAAGGGTAGGTGGGAGGTGGGGAAAGTAAACTGGGATCAGTGAGAGATCAGGGTGAAAAGTAGGACTTAGATGTTCTGATAAGAAGTTTGCATTTTGTCTTATTTGTGTTAAGTATTTGGGACAAAGCTGTCCGTTCTGACCATTCTGGAAAACAACTGAGAATCTCTTAAGAAGATAGTGAAATAAACCACTTGATTCACCAAAAAAGTCAAGGTAGCCACATTAAAAATGTTTGTGCCCAGAGGGAATCTACACATGGTGGTACGGTGATATGTTCACATCAACTACGATGTTATTATTATTATTTTTATTATTTTTAATTTTTTAAATTTTTTTTAAAGATTTTATTTATTTATTTTGACAGAGAGAGACACAGCGAGAGAGGGAGCACAAGCAGGGGCAGTGGGAGAGGGAGAAGCAGGCTTCCCGCGGAGCAGGGAGCCCGATGCGGGGCTCGATCCCCAGACCCTGGTATCATGACCTGAGCCGAAGGCAGATGCTTAACGACTGAGCCACCCAGGCGCCCCTATTATTTTTCTTTTTAAAACGTAATTCACATGCCATACTGTTCACCATTTTAAAGGATCCAATTCAGTGCCTTTTAAGGATGTTCACCAGTATGTCACTATTTCCGAACATTTTCGCCATCCCCCAGAAAAGCCCATTAGCAGTTACTCCTCACTGTCCCCTTTCCCCAGCCCCTGGCAACCAGCAGCCTACTCTCTGTCTCTATGGATTTGCCTACTCCGGACATTTCATACAAATGGAAGCCCATCATGTGTGGTCTTGAGTGCTTGACTCATTTCACTTAGGATTACTGTTTTCAAGGCTTGGGAAGTTTTCAGCACAAGATGGAGAGATGTGGTACTGGGAAGGGGCCTGTGGGGGATACAAACCAGTGGTGGAGGGGTCACACTGTCTGAGGCTGTTATGGTCTATGTTGCAGTATTGGGGAGCAAAAGAGAGTGATTTAGTGATACACCCCCTGCGGGGCGGGGGGGGCGGTTAACATGTCTGGGAGCTTTGGGACTTCCTACCTCAGGCAGGACATGGCATAGGGGCAAGAGAAGGACGTGTCTGCAGATGGGAAGGGCCTCGGGGGCCACCTAGGAGGATCCGGGGAGGGCACAGCAGTCATGATGCAATTCTAGCAGAGTCTGCAGCAACGACACTCAAGTCTCTTGTGCAGAGGTACATCTCTTAGGAACATCTCTTAGCAAGAGTCATCCGAATGTAGTTTCTTTTTTTTTAAGATTTTATTTATTTGAGAGAGAGAGAGAGAGCACGAGTGGGGGAGGGGCAGAAGGAGAGGGAGAGCAGACTCCCTGCTGAGCGGGGAGCCCAGCATGGGGCTCGATCCCAGGACCCTGGTATCATGACCTAGGCCAAAGGCAGATGCTTAACTGACTGAGTTACCCAGGCATCCCCAGAATGTATGTCCTTAATCTTAAACCCCAGACACAGGTTTTCGGAATGTTTCAGCTGTGAGTTCTCACCAAGATTTAAGAATCTTCATTAAGGAAGTAAAACGTGACCGTGACCTTTTTCTCCCAATCTGCTGGTGGTTGCTTGCCCTGGGAAGGAAGCCAAAGTGGCAGGACCTGTCCTGCTAAATGACCTGTGGGTTGGGGTCAGCTCGCACCTCCAGTCCCTGGAGCACAGCGGAGAGCCACTGGCCAGAGGGCTGGAGCCAGGGGACAACCAATGGGCACAATCAGAGCCACACCACAGCTGTGGCTGCAGTGAGCCTGGCAGTGCTGGAGCCCTGGGGTCAGAGGCTGGAAACCAAGATTGGAACAAGTTGGGGGGGGTATGGAGGAACAGATAACCCAGGCATCAGCCTGGGGTCCAGGATGCCAGCAGAGTGAGCATCCATCCATTCACGTATTTGACAGTATTTACTGAGTGCCTATGGCATGCCAGACCCCATCCCATGCTAGGAAGACAGCAGTGAATTCAACAGATAATGGCTTTGCTCTCATGGAGTGGAAAATGTGGTAGATTGAGATAGATATTGTACAAGTAAGTAACGGAATACATATCAGATGGTCATAGGTGCTTTAGAGAAGGATTACATAACTTAAGGGGGAGGGCATTGGGAGTGTTGCTATTTTGTACAGGTTGGTTGGGAGGCCTCCTGAGATAGATGACATTTGAGTGCACACATAAAGGAGGTGAGGGAATAAGAAATGCCATCTGGATGAAGATCATGCCAAACAGGGGTAATAGCAAGTGCAAAGACCCTGGGGCAGGGAGTGTGGTTTGGTGCTCAGGATTGACGGTGCCAAGTGTGGCTGTGGTGGAATGAGCCAGAGGTAGTTGAGGCAGGGACTAGGGGGACAATGATCGAGGAGGATATGAGCTCTGGGACATGGGGCCGGGGGAGGGGGGAGGTTGACCACTAACGCCTTATACACTAAAGACCCTGACTTTTCCTTTGAGTGACATGGGAAGCCATTTGTACAGGAATTTGCATCTTCAGCCCACCATTTTATCTTGATTTGGCCCCTGTTTTCTGTAGCTGTGCTTCCCCAAGTACCTGACTGCCCTCTGCAGTGCTCTTGCATGTTTGCATGCGGACACTGGGTCACCGCTTCATTTCAAGGGCAGTCACGTACTGAACTCAGAATTGTCAAAACAGGATTTGTATGTGAGTAGTTTGTTCTAGAAAAGCCTAGAAGAGGGGAGAGGAGATGGGGATGGTACTGCCACAGCGGTTGGGGGGTCAAGGGGAGGTAGAGGAGGAAGTGTGGCGAGGCCGTAAGAAGCATAAAGAGAAAGCTGGCGGAACGCCAACAAGCCTGACTTAGGAAAAGTACTTACTAAGGTCAGTCTGACAGAATCTGGAGGGGGGCTTATCAAACACAGCAAGGTCGATGACTCAGGAGTAAGGAAGAGAAGAAGGCCAAAGGGAAGAAGGCTCTAGAGATAAGCATAGAGACGTGTGGCTTTCTACTAGCTGCAGGAAAAGTGTTATTAATGACACCATCTAATATCCTGTCCTGCCCGATGTCATGGGTCTGGGTGCTACCTGCCACCCCTCTTCCCCGATTGATGTGCATATCCCGCCATGATTGCACGGGGCATTTTAGGATGTGCAGGAAATGAGCGGGAATGTGGAAGTTTCCTCATTTAGCTTGTGCAGAATGTCTCTGGGCACAGACAGCTGAAAATCCTGCTTTCACCGTTGATAATATGGTTCATTATCATTCAGATGCATAAAGACTCATAGTATGCTAAAAGAACGGTGACAGTTGCCTTCTACATGCCCAAACATACATACTCATTGTTGTACACACACAACCTAGTGCACGCATCAGTGGCTTGTAGGAATATAAACAAAAATGGAGTGCTTCCCTTGAAAGCAATAGTATTCATTGAATGATTTGAAAACCAATATTAAAATATTCATCAGTTGGAAGAATACCTCAATTAACCAGGTAGTTTAATTGACTTTATTTTTTCAGATTTTTATTTAAATTCTAGTTAGTTAACATACAGCACAATATTGGTTTTAGGAGTAGAATTCAGTGATTCAACACTTACAGCACCCAGGTGCTCATCATAGCAAGTGCCCTCCTTAATACCCATCCCTCATCTAGCCCATTCCCTGCCCACCTCCCTCCATCAACTCGGTTTGCCCTCCATCCTTAAGAGTCTCTTATGGTTTGTTTCTCTTTCTCCTATTTTTCTTTTTCCCCTTCCCATATGTTCAACTGTTTTCTTTCTTAAATTCCACATATGAGTGAAATCATATGGTATTTGTCTTTCTCTGTCTGACTCATTTTGCTTAGCATAATATATGCTCTAGCTCCTTCCACGTGGTTGCAAATGTCAAGATTTCATTCTTTTTGATGGCTGAGTAATATTCTATTGTATGTATATACCACATCTTCTTTATCCATTCATCAGTTGATGGACATTTGGTCTCTCTCCATAGTTTGATTGTTGTTGATAATGCTGCTATAAACATTGGGGTGCATGTACCCCTTCAAATCTGTATTTTTGTATCCTTTGGGTAAATACCTAGTAGTGCTATTGCTGGATCATAGGGAAGTTCTATTTTTAACATTTTGAGAAACCTCCATGCTGTTTTCCAGAGTGGCTGCACCAGTTTGCATTCCCACCAACAGTGTAAGAGTTCCCCTTTCTCCGCATCCTCCCCAACATCTGTTGTTTCCTGTGTTTTTAATTTTAGCCATTTTGACTGGTGCGAGGTGGTATATAATTGTGGTTTTGATTTGTATTTCCCTGATGCCGAGTGATGTGGAGCATGTTTTCATGCATCTGTTGGCCATCTGGATGTCTTCTTGGGAAAAATGTCTATTCATGCCTTCTGCCCATTTCTTAACTGGATTATTTGTTTTTTGGGTGTTGAGTTTGATAAGTTCTTTATATATTTTGGGTACTAACCCTTTATCAGGTATGTCATTTGCAAATGTCTTCTCCCATTCTGTAGGCTGTTTAGTTTTGTCCATAGCTTCCTTTACTGTGCAGAAGCTTTTTATCTTGATCAAGTCCCAATAGTTCATTTTTACTTTTGTTTCCCTTGCCTCTGGTGACGTGTCTAGTAAGAAGTTGCCATAGCTGAGGTCAGAGAAGTTGCTGCTTATGTTCTCCTCTAGGATTCTGATGGTTTACTGTCTCACTTTTAGGTTTTTCATCCATTTTGAATTTATTTTTGTGTATGGTGTAAGAAAGTGGTCCAGTTTCATTCTTCTGCATGTTGCTGTCCAGTTTTCCCAGCACCATTTTTGAAGAGATTGTCTTTTTTCCATTGGATATTCTTTCCTGCTTTGTTGAAGATTAGTTGACCATAAAGTTGAAGGTCAATTTCTGGGTTTTCTATTATGTTCCATTGACCCATATGTCTGTTTTTGTGCTGGTTCCATACTGTCTTGATCACTACAGCTTTACAATATAGCTTGGAGTTCAGAATCATGATGTCCCCCTTTTTGCTTTTGTTTTTCAGGATTGCTTTGGCTATTTGGGGTCTTTTTAGGATTATTTGTTCTAGTTCTGTGAAAAATGCTGGTGATATTTAGATAGGGATTGCATTAAATGTACAGATTGCTTTTGGTAGTATAGATATTTTTAAGAAAGATTTTACTTATTTATTTTTCTTAGAGAGAGTGAGAGAGTGAGAGAGAATGAGAGAGCAAGCACAAGCAAGGGAGCAGAGGGAGAGGGACAAGCAGACTCTGTGCTGAGCACAGAGCCCCATGCAGGACCCTGAGCCAAAATCAAGAGCTGGTTGCTTAACTGACGAGCTACCCAGGCGCCCCTGGGTAGTATAGACATTTTAACAATATTTGTTCTTCCAATCCATGAGCATGGAATTTTTTCCCATTTCTTTGTGTCCACTTCAATTTTTTTCATAAGTGTTCTATAGTTTTCAGAGTACCTCTTTTACCTCTTTGGTTAGGTTTATTCCTAGGTACTTATGGTTTCTGGTGCAATTGTAAATGGGATTCCTTCCTTGATTTCTTTGTCTGCTGCTGCCTTATTGGTGTATAGAAATGCAACAGATTTCTGTACATTGATATTTTATATCCTGTGACTTTGCTGAATTCATGTATTAGTTCTAGCAATTTTTTTTGGCAGAGTCTTTTGGGTTTTCTACATATCATGTTGTCTGTAAATAGTGAAAGTTTGACTTCTTCCTTGCCAGTTTGGATGCCTTTTATTTCTTTGTGTTGTCTGATTGCTGAGCCTAAGACTTCCAGTACTATGTTAAATAGTCATGGTGAGAGGGGCCATCCCTGTCTTCTTCCCGACTGTAGGGGAAAAGCTCTGTTTTTTCCCATTGAGGATGATATTAGCTGTGGGTCTTTGGTATATGGCCTTTATGATGTTGAGGTATATTCCATCTGTCCCTACTTTGTTGAGGGTTTTTATCAAGAATGGCTGCTGTATTTTGTCAAATGCTTTTTCTGCCTTTATTAAGAGGATTATATGGTGCTTATCCTCTCTCTTATTAATGTGGTTGAGATACTCTATTTAGAAATGTGTAGTGGGTAGAATGCATACGATTCTGATGAGTGCTTTCTTAAATTTAAATACTTTAAGCAGAGTTATGGTAATAAGGTGAGGTGAGTTAAGGAGAATGAACTAGAATAGCAAATTTTGTTTTTTTATGGAAGAGAAATCATATCCTTACAGTTTGCCTTTGTGCAAGTGTTGTTTTCTCGATCACCAACGTCATCCTAAAGCTTCCTTCAGTATGCTTCCTCACTTTGCGTATTTGGTTCCATTCTCAGGCGACATCAAGATGAATAGCACCCCAGCCCATGTCATGTTCCACTCCTTGCCCACCATGGTTCATCATAGGACTTATTTCTGTTTTGCATATTATTTATCTGTTTATTTATCTATTTTCTGCCTCCCCATTATGAAAGTGTGAGCCTCATAGGAGCTGAGTGTTGTTTTGTTTAACTGGTATAATTCTGGTATACTGTGGTGTCTGAACTTTGAATTAATGAATACATAATTATATATGTCTCACATATATATAATTTTGTTGATTTACATGCTCTTCATATTTTTTCTTCTCTTGGACTTTATGAGAACACAATTTGAATCATTCTGATGGCTAATGTGTATCTAAAGTAAGAAAGTGCTAAAATAAAATGCTTCCTACCTCAGTTTTGACGGTGATATTGTATATCAAAGTGTTTGGGGACAGACCCTCCCTCACATACACAGTTACAAAGAGCCTCAGAGCACATTCTGTAACTGAGACCCCTGCTTAGCCAGAGGACAGAGAGGAAAGGTTGGTAGAGGTTTTTTTGGAGAGAGATGTTGCCCGGTGGACAGGATCAGAGGGGTTCACCTGCTTTACACTAAGCCTGGTGAGCCACACAGGAAACTTGGAACTGGAGTCAAGGCCAATTCAAGCCTAGGGCCCAAGCACTCTGAGGCAGTAGGAGGGAGGTGGCTGTATTGATATTGGTATTGCCCAGGCTTGCTGCGCAAGGGCTGTGAGAGAAGTTTCCATAGAACACACCTGAACTAAGTGGAAGAGCATCAGGTTGGGGCTGATTGAGGTAGGGCCAGAGCAACCAGAAATGGGAGGTGATATGGAGCTCCTTAAGGTTGTGGAAGGAGTCATGGGTGATCACTCAGTATAGAAATGCTTTTGCCTCTCTGCTGAGGTCCTCAGTGACAGGACTTTTCAAAGACTTCCACAGGAGAAATGCTGAGCTTAATCACCTGCCAGACTCACAGGGCTCAAAGCCACCCAGCTGAGGAACAACCCATCCTCCTGCCTTTCCTGTGTCCACAGCTTTGGCCTGGGTGCGGTTAAATCACAATTACTATTTGGGGGAACAGGGAGAGAAGAGAGACCGCCCACTTCTCCCTCCTGGAAGGCAGGCAGCATCTGACTACAGGACTTAGTGTTGGGTGGTGATGGCAACATCAAGGAGACACTGACCTTTATTTAGCGATTTTGCCTGAAACTTATTCTGTTAGAGAATTAAAACTATATTTTGTAACTTAAAGTGAACTCAGGACCATGATTATGTAAAAATGAGCAGAAAAATCATAGGATTTACCCAAATCCCATCCCCAGGCAGAGAAAGATTACTTGCATGAACTAGTTCCCCCTACTATCCTTTTAAAAACTGTATCTTGATATGTCACTAATCAGGCTTTAAAAAACATACTAGTTACATTGTTTTCTAATAATCCTGTAGACACTTTAAAAATAAATTTGCCATGTATATTAGAGCAATGTTGTAGATAGTGTCGTAAGCTGATCGGACAGTCACTCAAAAAGCCCTGTTCTTTTGCTAGAACCTTCTATTATGGAGGCTTGGTCTTCCCTGCCTTCCTTGCAGCTCGGGCTGGCCAATGAGTGAAGAATAGAATTTTCTGCTGGGAAAATTCTTGTTTTTCTGCTAAAGCAGGTAGAACTGTTTTCTTCCCTTTCCCCTCCTTCCTCCTACTTTGAATACAGATATATTAGAGCTGTACAAGCCATTTTCTGACAAGGTGAGAGAATCCCAAAACATCACTGGGAAGTAGTTCTTGACATTGCCAAAGAATGGCTTTCCTCCAGACTTCCTGATGTGTGAGAAAAACAATCCTTTATCAGTTTAGCTACTGCTAGTCAGGTAATCAGTTACTTGTAGCCCAAAGCATTTTGAACAGACCCTAAAACAAAACAAAACCTCATTGACTGATGTTAGGAGTGAAGCTGCCATTGACCTATATGCAGTCATTCATTCAACTCTCAAACATCTTAGCAACATTTATTGAATATTACTCTGTACTTGGCCTTTCAGGTACAAAGAGGAATGCAAAGGTGCTCCCATTGCAATGAATAAAAATTAGTAATAGTCAATAAAATATGATAAGTGCTGTAATTCCAACAGGGAATATACAATGTACACAGTAGATAGAAAGAATCAGCCCAGAAGACTCAGATAAAGCTGGGACAAGTGGTCATTCTTGGATAAAGACCTAGGGATATATCAGATGGAAAGTGATGGGAAGGCAAGTGCAAGCAGGTGAGGACAATGCAGGCAGGCTACATGGGGGGGAAGCTAGGCAATGTGAAGTGATTATATTCTGTGAATTCTAGTTTCATATTAATAGTGCTTGGGCTCTGGAGTTGGACTACAGATCCTGGCTTTCCTACTGGGTCTCCCATTGATAGCTCTGGAACTACAAGTACAATGTTTAGTTTCATTTTCTTTATGTGAAAATGAAGGTTTTATGTACTTTGTGGGGTTGTTGGGAAGATCCAACGACTTAAATCACAGAAGGATTTTAGTAAGTGCCTGGCACATTGTAAGTATTCACTAAGGGTTTATTATTATTATACATATTATTATAACCTGGTCATGGAGACAGACAATGGGGTGGCCTCAGAAGAATCTGAGAAGGTTGACCAGGGCTTGGTTGTGATGGGCCTTATACGTCATGCAGAATAACTTGAACTTGACCCTACAGGTCATCAAGAAACTCTTGCAGGTTCTGGAGCACAGAGGTCAACAAGGGCTAACTAGTTGTCAAGCCCTACCGGCAATTTACCTATGTGATACTTGGCACTGCTGATTCTTTCCTTGAAGGTTTTTTTTTTTTTTTCAAAGATTTATTTATTTATTTGAGAGAGCGAGAATGAGAGAGAGTACATGAGAGGGGGGAGGGTCAGAGGGAGAAGCAGGCTCCTCGCCGAGCAGGGAGCCCGATGCGGGACTCGATCCCGGGACTCCAGGATCATGACCTGAGCCGAAGGCAGTCGCTTAACCAACTGAGCCACCCAGGCGCCCCTTTCTTTGAAGGTTTTTACTTAATCTCACAGATACCACTTTTTTCTTGGTTTTGTTCTTATTCTAAGTCTTGTCTCCTTCCAAATCATCCTCAGTCCTGCCACCTGAGGAATCTTTATAGTGTAATTATGATCACCTAATCTGATTAAAATCTGAAAGTGGCTCCCATGTAGCTCCAGTGGTAGCATAAAGGAGACTTCATGACCATATTCCCACAAACTGCTCTCGGATATTTCCTGTACCTTTACATGAATCCTACTCTCTGATCCTATATGGAGCTACTTGTAATTCCTCAGCTTTATTGCTATTTTTTTGACTCCATGATTTTGTAGGTGCTATTTGCTCTCCCTGAGAGATTTTTTCCTTTTTCTGTTTGGCTTATCATTTTTACTCAATTTTTAGGACTTCAGTGTTCTAAAGCATGCCCACAATATCCTCATCTTTTTATTTTCAAGCTAAACAGCCTTGTGCTGACTCATTAAACAAAGGAATAATGATTTGTCTCTCTTTTGTCTTTACATAACTAGTGAACATTCTCTAGAAGGGACTAATTTATTGTTTCCCTCTGATCAAAGGTATGCTATTAGGCACATTCCATTTCATAAAATCATGAAGCGTTATTTCAGGAGAAATTAACTCTCAGCCTTGAGATACACTTCGAAACTGCAGTCCAAACAGTGAGAATGAACTAGAATAAAGGAAGCCCAATTACTATTTAAGAATTTTTACGTTGGATTGGACTGGTGTTTGGTTGTTAACCTGGATAGGGTTTTCAATTACTAAAATGAGTCATTTGAGGGACTGAATGGGACTGGATAATTTTTATGATCTAGGAATGATGGGAAAGCTAGGGCCCAAGCCATACTGGTTCTGTCATCCAGGGAAAGGGAAAGAAAGCACCAGGGCAAATTAAAACAGGACTCCTGAGAAGGAATAACATTGTTTTCCGCTTTTATCCTGCTGAGTCTGGCCTGTGCAATAAAATAATTTTATTTTACTCATCTCTACAACTGAAATAGGCTCAAAGGGTGGTCCATGACTCCCTGTTTTTTATGGAGTCTGGACTCATTCATTCTAAAAGAAGAGACTAAAATTTTGGCTTCTTGCTGTTCTGCATTTTATAATATGCTCCCACAGAATGAGTTAGGGCTCAGCTACACATTTATTAGAATACATCATTTTTGCAAATTTCTTTCTCATCTTAAATAGTGGTGAAAGTTCATGAACAAAGATATTTATTGGTCTGTGCACTTTCGAAAAAAATTAAAATACCCTTGTAAGTATCAATAGGGTTGAGTAGCCTAAGACATTTCTTCTCAATGGAAAATTAGGCAGTTATTAGAAATTCAATTTATACAGTGATAATAATGTTGAAAAACACTATGTACCCACAGTAATCATATAAAAACCCCCTTAAATTAATGGTAATGGATAAAAATGTTTTTTGTATTGGGGTGTTAGAATTATGTGTAATGTTTGAGCTTCTATCTACTTTTCTGTATTTTCCAGATATTTTTCCATTCCTTTTTTTCTCCCTTTCTTTCGGCCCCACTTCCTTTATTTAATTCCTTCCTTTCTTGCTTCCTTCCTTCCCTCCCTCAGTCCTTCCTTCCTTCATATTTATTGAACATCTACTCTGTGTTAGGACCTCGTTCAGGCTCTGGGAAGCCATCAGCAAACAGAGAAGACATCAATTTCAACTTTGCTTTTGTCAGCAGGTTGGAGAATGGGTTGGGGAGGAGAGAAGTGAGAGGAGGGGCAACAAGTGGGAGGTGATGGTACCAAATCCAGGTCAAAGATGCACATGGACTGCAACAGTTGCTCTGTCCCCCTTTCTTCTCATATAACCTCTTTCTGGATAACTTCATTTTCCTGTTTCATTCAGGCCTTTTCTCAAATGTCAGTTCTTAGAAAGGAATTCTAGGACCATCTTAGCTCTTTTCCTCTCTTATCTTGTCCTGCCCCAACTCCCTCCCCCCACTTCTAAATAGTACTTATCCCTACTTGGCTGACATCATAGGATGAATTTATATATTATTGGTCTATTTGTTTATTGTTGTCTTCCTTCCTTAGAATGCAAGCATGAGATGAGGACTTTGTTTTCACTGTCATTTAGAAATGTGTCCTTTCAGTCTTGTCTGACTGAAAAAGTAAACATTCGTCCATTAACGTTTTCTGGCCTAATCTTATATTGAGTTAGTATTCTCTAATTGATTGTGCTTGCTTGTCCTAACTATGGAAAGAGCTGCATGATTTACAGACTTTCCCTTTTAAATATGGTTATGGAAAGGGATGGAATAGCTGTCTGGGTACTCTATTATTACTGATAACGAGTTCTGAGTAATAGTTTTTGTGCAAGAGGGGGAGAAGTGATAATTGAAAAACAGTAATTAACATCATTTTTTGTGCCAACGCTAAAATTTAATTCTATTCCAGGTATTTAAGCAAGAAGCACCCAAGTTTACTTGTTCAGGACATAGCCTTTGAATTGTTTTAATAGATGTTGCCGCCCCCCCCCCCGCCTTTTTTCGATGTATCTCATCTATACCTATGAGAAATAAGCCAGAGGAAAAGACTGATATTTTCTGAAGCTTCATTCAGCTACGTGCACTTTCTTTTTTTTTTTTTTGGTTGTTGTGTCTCTTTTTTAAAATTTTTTATTGTTGTGTTAATCACATACATTACATCATTAGTTTTAGATGTAGTGTTCCGCTGCGTGCACTTTCAAATTCCAAGGCAACGTTAGTTACTTTTGGGTGATTCCATCAGCTTTAAGACTCTGGTTTCTGATTTCAAGGAGCTTGCAACTGTGATGGGAAAACACTTAGGCTACCAACAATAAAAGGTAATATTGCCAAAATAAGTTACATGTATTTTAACATGTCATAGTATATGTTCACGTATATAATCATCTATTACTTTCTTATTGGCACTCCTTCCTCTAGCAAACTGAACCACTGATCGTACTTTTGTGCCTTAGAAACAAACGGGAAACCGTGAAAGACACTTGGCGTTCTGCAATCACGTTTCCCGCTGTGCCTAAGAGGCCACCATAAATCTTACTTGGAGATGCTTCCAGAGGTTGAAAGTCTTTAGAGGCGAAGGAGACGTAGGCCCTAGGAACGTCTAGTTCTGCATTTCTCGGTACTGTTGAACTCCACCAGGGAAAATACACGTTCTCCCTCAAGGCGTGTTCTGCATATACAATTAAGTGTTTCAGGTCGTCCCGGCCCCCGCGTGGTTGGAGACGCGGGCGGCGCGGGGCGGGGCCTGCAGCCGGGGCGGGGCGCCCACGCCGCTAACGGTCCAGGCGGGCGGTGCCTCCGGGGGCCCTGGAGGCCGGGAGCGCGCCGTCGCTGCCGGCGCTCGCCCCGCCCCCGCGGCTTCCTCTCGCATTTCCAGCTCGGCTCGTGCCGCTGCACCCGGGGCGGCTGCTGAGCCCGGCCGGGGCGGCGCCCGCCTGCGCCATGAGGATCCCGCGCTCCGGGCCCGCGCCGGGCCTCTCTGTGCGGCGGCGGCGGCCGTGAGTAGGCGCGACGCGCTGGGGCGGACGCGGGCCGGCGCTCGGCGAGGACGCTCGCGATGGGGGACAGGTAATTCTGCCCGGGCCGGGCCGAGCCCAGGGCCGCGAGGCTCCCCGCCCCCGGTATCCCGGGCTGGAGGGCCTCCACGTGGCCCCAGCTGAAGGTCCTTTTGCCTTTTGCACAGGTGGCTCCGGGTGACTGTCCTCCCCGGCTGCGTGGGCTGCAGGACCGTAGCCGTTCAGGCGTCCTGCACCGTGCGCGACATCAAGGAGCGCATCTTGGCCGAGACGGGCTTCCCGGTGTCGGAGCAGCGGCTGTGGCTCGGCGACAGGGAGGTATGGCCCGCCGATCCCTTCTCCTTAGTAGGACGCTGGGCCCGCCTCTGTGCTCGGGGTCATAGCGAGCGCATCCAGTAGCTATCAGTAGGCTCGCTGAGACGGAAACTGAACCGGTTTTATTCTTATGTCCTGGAAGGCAGATGCTCAGTTAATGGTCACCCTGGAAATAAGGCTTTGTAAATAACATGAACAAAATCACACGGGTATGTTCTCATCATTAGTTGAAATTTTAATTGATTTACCATTTCAACATTTGTGTCACCCTGCCCCCTGCCCGCCCTTTTGTCTGAATCTTCACTTCCTGAAATTAAGATAGTTTTTCGATGGGCATTATAGTCAGAGGGTTTTTGTTGTGGTTTACTTGTTTTGAAGTGACTTAACCATTACTCATGTTTTTCCCAATTGTGTTGTACATTAAGCTGGAATAATTTTCACCTTTAATGTCTTAGAAGTTTCCCCTCAGTTTTGAATCATAGAAATTTAGGGCTGAAAGGATCTTCAGACTATGTTATAGAAGCTGTTATTTTGAGGAATACATTCTCATTAAAACTTCTGAGCTGCAAATGAATGAGATGAAAACTTTGGAAGATAGCAGTATTTCATATTGTCATATATATCCTTTAAGGTTAGTGAAAAAACTGAATTTTCTCAAAGGAGGAGTTAAATTTTTACTGAGAATTAACTTATTCTTTGATCCTAAAAATTTATTCACTTTTTATGAGATAAAAGATCATTTCCAGGATTTAAAAGAGGTAAAAATGTTAAACAAATATATAAGGAATACTGAGCCATACAGAATAACGTTTCAAGTGTTGCATTTGTGTTTAATACAAACACTGGTGAAGTACTTGATACCTGTGATTTTTAATCCCTCAGTGTAATATTGACCTGTGTACCTGGGTCCGTACCATGGTTTCTTGACCACTGAGACACAGATTTCCAGTTAAACTGCTCTTATGTTCCTACACAGCTCAGCCCTCCTTACCAGCTCCCCAAAGTTTGGTGGCATGTGGACAGTGACTTGATTGAGGACTCTGGATAGAATTGAGGAGCAAAGCTTGTCATTCTTACTTCTTTTTCTGGGCCCATCTCTGTCCCTTCCTGTGTATACTCTTCTAGTTCTATGCCCCCTTCTTTGGTTACTCCTCTGGGTCTGCTTTGTCATTTTGTCCCTTACGTGTGGTCCTACCAAGAGGCTCAGTCGTGGCTCAGTCTTGCCATTAGAAGTGTTTTTGGAGCTATCTGTGCAAAGCATTGATGGTGGAAGGTGAATGTGGCTGTGGGGCATAGAGTGTTTCCGATTGAGTGGATGGGTGGGTGGGGGTCTGGTTAGGAAACTTGTGCTGTCCTGAGCTAGGGAGGTTCTAGATTCTGACTATAGAGGTGAAACTGGAAGGAAAGGATGTACAGGAGACTTTGTAAAAGTATAATTATGGCAGTTTGGTACCAAATGGGTGTGCATGTGTGTATGCTTGTGTGCATGTGTGCAGTGTAATGGGGTAGATGTAGAATAAGACAGAAGGTCTTGCCCAGGATATTCACAAGCCTTGAGTCAGACCCAGAAATAATGGAATTCTGAATATGTCAGGGTAGGCAGGAAACAAAAGCTGTTGAGGACTCCTTGTCACTCACTGGTTTTGGTTGGTACTGGACAAAGTAAGCAGTAGACGCTTACCCAGTCCTCCATCTTTCTGGGTCTACCATCCCTTTCTCCTTATCTCTTTTGTTTCCCTGGCCTGGAAATGGAATTAAGTTCTTCACTTTACCTCCTGTCTCATGAAGAGACTGAAACTATTCATTATAGCTGTGCATCTTCCTGATCTTTTTTCCTCTTTTTTTTTTTTAAAGATTTTTTATTTATTTATTGACAGAGAGACAGCGAGAGCAGGAACACAAGCAGGGGGCGCGGGAGAGGGAGAAGCAGGCTTCCCGCCGAGCAGGGAGCCGGATGCGGGGCTTGATCCCAGGACCCTGGGATCATGACCTGAGCCGAAGGCAGATGCTAAGGACTGAGCCACCCAGGTGCCCCTTCCTTGTACCAAATGTGGTCGAGCGTCAAATCAGGAGCTTTGGATTATTACTTAACTTTCCTGTCTCTTAATTGATCAAAAAATGTCCTTTCTGTCAACTCTTGAATCTTAGAACCTCTTTGTGTCCTTGACCACTGAACGAAGGAAGAAGTGTCAGGAGAGCCAATTGTAATTAATACTGTATTGTTTGCATAGTAATTTGGAAAGAGTTATTGTTTCATAGTAAATGAAAATGAGCATCTCTGAGGTTTTTGAGGGAGGTTGAGGCTGGCATGGACAGAGATCCAGATGTTCAAATCATTTTACAATCACTCTGTTTTAAAATATATGTATAAAGACTGAAATGGGCAACTTTTAAGATTTCATTGCCTCTGGAGATGAATAGGACTAGTGTGACTTTGCTCGGTTGGAGTGATTTTGCGTCTAGGAAGAAGAGAGGCCCAAGCAAAATCCCTTAATCTTGGCACTTAGGAGGAGAAAGCTGATAGCACTGCTGAGGTCAGTTATCTGTGCCGCTTGATTTCTCTTTGGGAGAATCACTTGCCTGTAGATAGGTCACTGATTACAGTCCACCAAAAGCATTCACAGTCAGACTCACATAGCTGGTTACATCTGTTTTTACTAACATGATTCTGCTCTGTGTCTTCTTCCTTTTCAAGTCTTCTTTAAGACCTGCAGACTTCTTCCTGCAATAAAAATTTCCTTCCTTCCTCCCGTCCTGCCTTTCTTTCTTCATATATACCTTAGCTATTACTAAATTGGACCAGTAATCCTTGGCTTATGCATGGCTCTCTTTCAGTAATTAATCAGTTAGTTAATTAACTAACAATAGAATGAACAACCAAGGTGACATCCTCCAACTGAAGAACGGGAACACTGTTGATAGTTTATATTTACCTCTGCTTCTCCTCCCCAGCCTGTGTGCCTCTCTTTTTTCCTTTACCCCTTCGTGTTTATTATTTTGTTGCCTGTTTATGTAGTTGTTTTAATAGTTTTATCTTAAGTGTGTGTATGTATGTGTGTATATAATGTACACCTATGTACATATGTATCTATATATGTGTATTTGTATGTCTATAAATATATGACCTGAATGATACACTGTTTACTTTTAGTTGTTTATGAATTTTATAAGAAGCTTGTTATTCCATATGTAGTAACCTGGAATAAGCTTTTTTCACTCAGTATTATGTTATGAATATTCACCCTAAGTTATGTGCAGTTTAGTTAATCCATTTTTCTTTGCTATATGATATTCCACTGTATTAATATGTTATGGAATTGGGTTGTTTCTAAAATTTTTGTGGTTAACAACCCAAAATAATTACTGTTTTTAATCCATATCTTCTGTGCAGGGAGTTTTTTCAGGCTTGCTTTAAAGATTCAGTGGGAATATGTGTATGAAAGTGCTTTATAAGCTGGGAACTGTCACAACGTGCTCAGATATATATTTTAGAAATGGGGACTAGAATGATGATACATAGAAAGTAAGGAGACCAGAGGAGTGATTATAAAAATCCAAGAAATATTGGGAGTCTGAGCAATTGGAAATGAGAGAACAAGTTAGGTCTGAGAGAAATTGAGGATGGACTTGCTGGAACCTGGAGGGTAGTTGGATATGTGGTTTGCAGAGAGAGAGACCTTCTCCCCACGTTCCCTCTAAAGTGAATAGGTAGAAGGTGCTACTGTTAATTGAGTTACAAAGTAAAAATGAGCGATAAGGGTTTGGAAGGAAATCCAGTGAGGTCACTTTTGACAGGTTGAACTTTAGGAACCTTGAAAGGTATCAGTGTGGGATGGGTGGTAGACAGTTGGAAATACTGAATTTTTGATATAGTAAATGATGTCATTCACACCCTGTTGAGGAGTGTAAGTTACGAAGGTGATTCTTCAGGTGAGCTTTTGAGTAATGTTTTGCAGACCATTGACCTGTGGGAGGTCATTCCATAGTAGCACTTGAGTGGACTTCTGGGGAGAAGATCGATCTGGCTTTGGCTTCTGAGCGCTACACTTTGGAAATGTGAAAGGAATGATTTTATTTATTTTAATGATCCTGATTCATCATAAAAAATTTATTTTATTTTTTTATTTTTTTTTAAATAATTTTATTTGAGAGAGAGAGTGAGAGAAAGAGAGCACAAGCAGGGTGAAGGGCAGAGAGAGAAGCAGACATCCCGCTGAGCGGGGAGCCCCATGTGGGACTCTATCCTGGAACTCCGGGATCATGACCTGAGCCGAAGGCAGACGCTTAACCGACTGAGCCACCCAGGGGTCCCAAAAATTTTAAGTTATTTTAAAGCAGATCTTTATTTGTAATTATTTAGGAAAAATTCTTTAGGTTTAAGTTAAAATCCTTTAGGTTAAGAAAAATCCTTTTAGTTAAATAGAATTGTTGACTAAGTTTCTGTTTTTTGAAATACTCACTTCTCCAGAGCAACTTATTTCCTGATGAGAACAGTTAACAAGCATTATTTCTTAAGTGAAAAAAAAATTAAGGTAGTTTCGAATGTACAGTTTTAGGAACAATATTGCTTTTCATACATTTTCTTTTCTTTTTTTCAGTTACCTGACTGGATCAAGATTGGAGATCTGACTTTCAAAAATGGTCATCTTTTTGTAAACCTTCAATCAAAAGGCTTGAAAGGGGGAGGTATTACATTGACTTTACCAGGCGCATATGCCATTTTTAGTTGCATAAAGATTATGTTTTAAAAGTGAAATGAAAGTATATTCCATGGGATGGGATGAGGGGGTATTCAGGCTGGAGGAAAGCAAGGGTGGATGGAGCTAGTGAATTATAAGAATGTGTGGGGTATCACACCCTATGCAGCAGAGTCCTGCTGGGTGGGGCTCGGTCCTGGTGGGCACTGTGCCAAAATGATGTTGATGAATTTGTAGTGGTGATTTCATTGCTTTAAGCACAGAGTTCTTTTTTAATGATATACACATTTTTTTTTTCTGTGCATCTGAGAAGTTAGTTTTTCTTTCCCCATCCTCTCTATACTTGCGTTTTACCACCTCTCTGAAGGCAACCGGGTCAGTCAGTTCTAAGAATCTCTCGGTTAGGAAATGCCTAAGGCTATTTGAACCAGACAGCCCCTGGGACATTGACTATGCCGATCTCTGAATAATCAGAACATCGGTTGAGTTTGAGATTATTAACACTGTCATAATAGACACCACTATCTCTGGCTTATTATTTAGTGGCCAAGTACCCACAAAGTGATGCCATTTATTTCATTTGCTTTGGAAAGTGGCAACAATCCCTGTCCTCACCCCCCATGCCTTTTACTTTTGAATTAATCTTTTGTGATATATAGTCTGTTTTTGAACATTTTTTAAAACCTGAATTTTGTAGGTTAATTAAAAGTCTTGAGATTCGATAAATTGAGTCTGCTTTGCTTTCTACTGAGTCTCATTTAGTTTTTTGTACCTGAGTGCTGCAGTAAAATGTATGAAGTCATAACCTGTATAATTTTACTATGTCCTGGAACCAAATAACCCATTGGTAACAGTCATGGGATTTTTTTTCTAAATCATATTTTAAATGTGTTCTGTATTTTAGGTCGATTTGGTCAGACAACTCCACCACTTGTTGACTTTCTCAAGGACATTTTAAGAAGATATCCAGAAGGAGGGCAGATTCTTAAGGTAGGGCATGTGTTGTGTACATGTGTGAATTTACTTTGGTAAAAATGAGATGGAGTAAAATAAGTTGGAAATCCCAGTAGCGTTTAACTTTGTAAAAATTTTGTTTAGATTTAAATAGCAGTATTTCTTTCCCTCTATGCCTGCAGTGCATATGCTGGATGGGATGGGTTGAAAATGCAGCCATTGTAAATACATGAGGTTTCAGAGGCAGAGGAACTCATTAGGTTGTTGTGTGCTGTGATCAAGCGCAGTGTTGCTCTAAGAACACTCTGTCATTTTATGTAAGTATATAATGTAATTTTATAAATGGTATGTGAAACATCTTGCAGAGCCTTTATAAACCAGGCAGTTGACCAGACGAACAAAATAATGCAAAACCCACATTCAGGGGCCATGAACACATTCGACCCCTGGACTTAGAGGTTTGCCTTTTAGGAGAATTTATTTCATAGGATGATGATTTTAGTTATTTGTTTCTATTTACAATGTATTCTTTTAGTTTGAATACACTCATTGAAAACCAAAAGAACCCCAAAACCTGAACAACCATAGAAGAAAGCAATAGTAGAAGATACAGCAAAAATTAGATTTTGTGTTTAAGCCTAATGAGGAAACTCCTTAATTAACCGTAAGAGTAGATCAACTATCATGCATTTTTCTTCTAGTTAATTTATTTAGTGTTTATTGCCTTTAACATCTTGGCCCTAATTTTATTTTCTAGTTTGGTTACTATGTTTTTAGAGAGTAGGATTAGGTATATTTAATTGAATTTAAGTAGTCATAATCAGATAGGTGCTGATTAGGGGGATTGCTCCATCATTAGTGATTTTATTTTTAAATTTTTTTGTTTTTATTTTTTTTGTTTCAGGAGTAGAATTTACTGATTCATCCCTTACATATAATATCCAGTGCTCCTCATGACAAATGCTCGCTTAATACCCACCACCCATTTAGCCCATCCTCTCACCCACATCCCTCCATCAACCCTGTTTATTCTCTATCATTAAGGGTCTCTTATGGTTTGTTTCCTTTTTTTCCCTTCCAACACGTTCATCTGTTTTGTTTCCTAAATTTCACATATGAGTGAAATCATATGGTATTTGTCTTTCTCTGCCCGACTCATTTTGCTTAGCATAATACACTCTGGCTCCATGCATGTTGTTGCAAATGGCAAGATTTCATTCTTTTTGATGGCTGAGTAACATTCCATTGTATGAATATACCACATTTTCTTTATCCATTCATCAGTTGATGGACACTTGGGCTCTTTTAATAGTTTGGCTATTATTGATAATGCTGCTGTAAACATCGGAGTGCATGTATCCCTTCAAATCTACTTACGGATCCTTTGGGTAAATACCTAGTAGTGCTATTGCTGGATTGTAGGATAGTTCAATTTTTAACTTTTTTAAGGGACCTCCATACTGTTTTCCAGAGTGGCTGCACCAGTTTGCATTCCCACCAACAGTGTAGGAGGGTTCCCCTTTCTCATCCTCGGGAACATCTGTTGTTTCCTGTGTTTTTAATTTTAGCCATTCTGATTGGTGTGAGGTGGTATATCTTTGTGGTTTTGATTTGTATTTCCCTGATGATGAGTGATACGGAGCATGTTTTCATGTGTCTGTTAGCCATCTGGATGTCTTGGGAAAATGTCTACTCATGCCTTCTGCCGATTTCTTAACTGGATTATTTGTTTTTTGGGTGTTGAGTGATAAGTTCTTTATAGATTTTGGATGCTAACCCTTTATCAGGTATGTCATTTGCAAATATCTTCTCCCATTCCACGGGCTGCCTTTTAGTTTTGTTGACTGTTTCCTTTGCTGTGCAGCTTTTTATCTTGATGAAGTCCCAGTAGTTCATTTTTGCTTTTGTTTTCCTTTCCTCCGGCAACGTGTCTAGTAAGAAATTGCTACCGCTGAGATCAGAGAGGTTGCTGCCTGTGTTCTCTGCTAGGATTCTGATGGTTTCCTGTCTCACATTTAGGTCTTTCATCCATTTTGAATTTATTTTTGTGTATAGTGGAAGAAAGTGGTCCAGTTTCATTCTTCTGCATGTGGCTGTCCAATTTTCCCAACACCATTTGTTGAAGAGACTGTCTTTTTTCCATTGGATATTCTTTCCTGTTTTGTCAAAGATTATTTGACCATATAGCTGTGGGTCCGTTTCTGGGTTTTCTATTCTGTTCCACTGATCTGTGTCTGTTCTTGTGCCAGTACCATACTGTCTTGATGACTACAGTTTTGTAATAGAGCTTGACGTTCGGAATTGTGATGTTTTCAGCTTTGGTTTTCTTTTTCAACATTATTTTGGTTATTTGGGGTCTTTTCTGGTTCCATACAAAAATGGTGATGGTGGGGTGCCTGGGTGACTCAGTCAGTTGGGCGTCTTGGTTTTGGCTCAGGTCATGATCTCAGGGTTGTGTGATTAAGCCTTGTGTTGGGCTCCGAGCTCAATGGGGAGTCTGCTTGTGTTTCTCTCCCTCTCCCAACTCACGTGTGTGCACACACTCTCATTCTAAAATAAATAAACCTTAAAAAAATGCTGGTGATATTTTGATAGGGATTGCATTAAATGTGTAGATTGCTTTGGGTAGTATTGACATTTTAATAATGTTTGTTCTTCCAGCCCATGAGCATGGAATTTTTTCCCATTTCTTTGTGTCCACTTCAATTTCTTTCATAAGTGTTCTATAGTTTTCAGAGTACAGATCTTTTACCTCTTTGGTTAAGTTTATTCCTAGGTATCTTATGGTTTTTGGTGCAATTATAAATGGAATTGATTCCTTGATTTCTTTTTCTGCTGCTTCATTATTGGTATATAGAAATGCAACATTGATTTTATATCCTGTGACTTTGCTGAGTTCATGTATTCTAGCAATTTTTTTTTGCGGAGTCTTTCGGGTTTTCTACATAGAGTATCTTGTCTGTAAATAGTGAAAGTTTGACTTCTTCCTTGCCAGTTTGGATGCCTTTTATTTCTTTGTGTTGTCTGATTGCTGAGCCTAAGACTTCCAGTACTATGTTAAATAGTCATGGTGAGAGGGGCTATCCCTATCTTGTTCCTAACTATAGGGGAAAATCTCTCAGTTTTTCCCATTGAGGATGATATTAGCTGTGGGTCTTTGGTATATGGCCTTTATGATGTTGAGGTATATTCCATCTGTCCCTACTTTGTTGAGGGTTTTTATCAAGAATGGCTGCTGTATGGGCGCCTGGGTGGCTCAATTGGTTAAGCGACTGCCTTCGGCTCAGGTCATGATCCCGGAGTCCTGGGATCGAGTCCCGCATCGGGCTCTCTGCTCAGCAGGGGGTCTGCTTCTCCCTCTGACCCTCTTCCCTCTCGCGCTCTCTGTCTCTCATTCTCTCTCTCAAATAAATAAATAAAAATCTTTTAAAAAAAAAAAAAGAATGGCTGCTGTATTTTGTCAAATGCTTTCTCTGCATCTGTTGAGAGTACCATATGGTTTTATCCTTTCTTTCATTAATGTGGTATATCACATGGTTTGATTTACGGATATTGAACCACCCCTGCAGCCCAGGAATAAATCCCACTTGATCGTGGTGAATAATTCTTTTAATGTATTGTTGGATCCTATTAGCTAGTATCTTGTTGAGAATTTTTGTATCCATTTTCATCAGGGATATTGGCCTGTAATTCTTTTTTTTAATGGGGTCTTTGTCTGATTTTAATCAAAGTAAAGCTGGCCTCAGAGTTTGGAAGTTTTCCTTCCATTTCTATATTTTGGAACAGTTTGAAAATAATAGGTATTAATTCTTCTTTGAATGTCTGATAGAATTCCTCTGGGAAGCCATCTGGCCCTGGACTTTTGTTTGTTGGGAGATTTTTGATTAGTGATTCAATTTCTTTGCTGGTTATGGATCTGTTCAAATTTTCTATTTCTTCCTGTTTCAATTTTGGTAGTTTGTATGTTTCTAGGAATATGTCCATTTCTTCTAGATTACTGAGTTTGTTGGCATATACTTTTTCATAATATTCTCATAATTGTTTGTATTTCTGTGGTGTTGGTTCTGATCTCTCCTCTTTCATTTGTGATTTTATTTATTTGGGTCCTTTCTCTTTTCTTTTTGATAAGTCTGGCTAGGGGTTTATTAATTTTATTAATTCTTTCAAAGAACAGCCCTTATTTTCATTGATCTGTTCGTTTTTTTGTTTGTTTGTTTCTGTATCATTTATTTCTGCTCAATCTTTATTACTTCCCTTCTTCTGCTGGCATTAGGCTTTCTTTGCTGTTCTTTTCTACCTCCTTAAGGTGTAAGGTTAGTTTTTGTGAGACTTTTCTTGCTTCTTGAGGTAGTCCTATATTGCAGTTTACTTCCCTTTTAGGATTGCCTTTGCTGTATCCCAAAGGTTCTGGACTGTCGTGTTTTCATTTTCATTTGCTTTTGTGTATTTTTTAATTTCTTTTTTAATATCCTGGGTAACCCATTCATTCTTTAGTGGGATATTCTTTAATCTCCATTTTTTGTGGTCTTTCCAAATTTTTTCTTGTTGACTTCAAGTTTCATAGCATTGTGGTCTGAAAATATGCATGGTATCATCTCAGTCTTTTTCTACTGGTTGCGGCCTGATTTGTGACCCAGTATGTGATCTGTTCTGGAGAAAGTTCTATGTGCACTCGAAGAGAATGTGTGTTCTGCTGCTGGATGAAATGTTCTGATTATATCTGTTAAGTTCATCTGGTCCAGTGTGTCATTCAAAGCCATTGTTTCCTCGTTGATTTTCTGCTTATATGATCTGTCCATTGATGTAAGCGGGGTGTTAAAGTCCCCTTACTGTTATTGTATTATTATCAGTGATTTCCTTTATGTTTGTTATTAATTGATTTATATGTTTGGGTGCTCCCAAGTTGAGGGCATAAACATTTACAGTTGTTAGATCTTCTTGATGCATAGACCCCTTATTATGGTATAATGCCCTTCTTCATCTCGTTACAGTCTTTGGTTTAAAATCTCTTTTGTCTGATATAAGTATGTCTACTCTGGCTTTCTTTGGTGACCATTAGCATGATAGATGCTTCTCCACACCCTCACTTTCAATCTGTAGGTGTCTTTAGGTCTAAAAGGAGTCTCTTGTAGGGTTTGCTGTTGGCATTGCCAGAGGATCAATATAAGCTCTTCTTACTTCTTGTCTGTCCTCACCACTCCCTCCCCTCATTTAGGGTGAATAATACAGGGTGAATTATTGTGTTTTAAAGATCCATCCATTTAAAATATAACCACTTGATTTGGTTTGGTCTAAGCCAGAGCTTCTCCAGGCAGTTGTCATCTGTTGACTTTGCTTTAGACAAGGTCCACAATAAACAAGAGATAATATCTTGAGTTCAGGTTTGATGGTTATGGTGTTGGCTTTAAGAGTTGGACTCTGAAATTATTTCAGAGCCTGGTGCTCCCTTCAAATGGACCAGAGCCCAGCCTGTTTTTGGTAGGCATGCCAAAGTGATTGGGATTGTTGAGACTGAGGATTTTTTTGTGGCTACCTATGGTTATAAATCCTGTAGTTTGCTCTTTGCTTTCTACGTTGCAGAGGTGTGACCACCCATCCACCAAACAAGTAACACTACTACCTTCTTTGTGAGAAAGGAATGAGTCAGTCCTGACTGTGAAGAAGCTTTCAGCTTTAGTGCAGGGGAAAGACAGGTTCATAACCCAACTTCTCAAGAATGCAGAATACTAATCAGTACATACGTACATGTTTCCAAAGAGAAAGTAAGTTTGATAAGGAAGTGATAAAGAAAGGTCTGTATTTGGTAACTACTTTGAGAAGAAGGTATCTGTCCCAGAAACAGAACAATCCATGCTACTTTCAGAAATGGAGTACTTTCTTTTGAATGAAGGCTTTGGGTAGATTGTGAATAAGAGAGTTATAGTCTCAGGATTTGTACTGGGGGCAAGGAGATAGCAAGTTAAAAATCGCATTTTAGGTGTATAATTGGAGAAGGACTCACAAGCTCTCAACCATCCTCTCAATGCTTGTGGCAATTACTTGCAGTCATAGCCCCACTGGATTTAAAGGTAAAGATGCCAATTGTGGGTTTCTGTTACTTAAATGTAATTCTTTTTAAATGTTATAGGTAAATGGGCAGATGAGCAGATTACTGTAGTATTAAATATTATTTTTTGGTGTATTTCTTGATTAGGAATTAATTCAGAATGCAGAAGATGCGGGGGCCACCGAAGTTAAATTTTTATATGATGAAACTCAGTATGGAACGGAGACTCTTTGGTCAAAAGATATGGCACAATATCAGGGTAAGAATCGAGAATTAGGAACAAGGTTCATTTAATGTGTTGACAGGTAATTTTTAGTGTTTTACAATACTCTGATGAATGGTCTAATTACCATGCCTACTGCATTTCTTCGCATACTTAATTCCACTTTTTCAGATGTTTTTCTCTGCTTTTGATGGATGGGAGTCTGTAAGTCAGTATTTTTAGAGAACAAAGAGTAAAAATGTTGAAACTCAGAATAACAACATAAACACATAAGCCTCTTATTCTATTCAGTGAACGTGAGTTATATTATTAGCAAGACAGAAGGACACCCTTTCCACATATGTAACACTTCTCTGCATTTTAGAAAGAAGTATTGTTTTCTACTTTTAGGGTACCCTTGACATGTTTTAATGTGGGTTGGGAAGAAGGATTAAAGGAGACAAGGGAATAAGGACGATGAATGGAAGGGCAGTAAGAGAACTATAACCAATCAACTCCTGATACCTCTGCCCTACTCTTTGACGTGCTGTGTTCAAAAGAATGTTAACTTTTAGTGCAACTTAAAAGTCAGTAGGATAATATATATGATACAGATGATTATATATGATTATATATAATAGAATGACTATATATGATGGAAGGTTATTGAAAATAAGAATGATTGATTCAGACTTCCCTGAACAGACTTTTAAAGAGGTGTATGTCCTATATTTTTGAAAAGATGTTTTATGATTTAGGAGAGTAATCAACATTAATTGTTAAATACCTGAACATTATATATTTAATATTTATTAGAGCTGATATATTCATTCTTTGGTCAGATTGTGATAGGCAAGTTGTACTTGTTTGTTGTGTGAAGACAGTGAGACCTAACACACCAGGAGGCTGCCATTCTAGCCCTGACCCCTCCTGCCTTGGTGATGGGGGCAGACCGTCTCTCTACTGTTGTCCAGTTTTATAAAGAAAGGAGTGTCAAGTCAGGTGTCCTGGTTTTAGGATTCCCTGATTTATTATAACTACTGTTGAAAGATACCAGGTGTGGAGAGGAGGCTCTTGTTTAGGTCCTGATCCTGCACGGGCCCACCACAAGGCATGTCTCCACTGGGCACCGGTTTGCCCAGCGACCACTCCAATCCCCATATATATGCACCATGATTAAGCAGATGGCTCGACCCTGCTTAATTTCAGTCTGCTCACCTATAAATGGTAATAAGAACAAAATCTGCCTCCAAGTTACTATTTTTTAAAGATTTTATTTTATTTTATTTTATTTTTTTAAAGATTTTATTTATTTATTTGACAGAGAGAGACACAGTGAGAGAGGAACACAAGCAGAGGAAGTGGAAGAGGGAGAAGGCAGGCTTCCTGCCGAGCGGGGAGCCCGATGCGGGGCTTGATCCCAGAATGCTGGGATCATGACCTGAGCCGAAGGCAGGCGCTTAACGACTGAGCCACCCAGGCGCCCCTATTTTTTAAAGATTTTATTTGAGAGCGAGCGAGTGAGAGAGCACGTGAGCGAGCACAGAGGGAGTGGGAGAAGCAGATTGCTGAGCAGGGAGCCCGACGTGGGGCTCTATCCCAGGACCCCAAGATCATGACCTGAGCAGAAGACAGATGCTTAACTGACTGAGCCACTTAGGTGCCCCTGCCTCCAAGTTATTTTGTGGATTAAATAGGCTCATCTGTGAAAATTTTATGCCTGGTGTCACACTGATATTAATATGTGTGTACTGTAGAGCTATAAAGGTGTGAGGAGATCCTAGAAGTGTTTTGCTTCAAACTCCTACCTAAAGTCTAGGATTTTTTGCTTCCAGCCTTGACTTCACCTCGTTTAAAAAAAAAATACTTGAAACAAGATTATTTAACTGAATTTGGACGTAAGTACAGTTGACTCTGGAAGAATGTGGGCGTTAGGGGCGCCGACCCCTGTGCAGTCAAAAATCTGTGTATAACTTCTGACTTCCCCACAACTTAACTACTAACAACCTGCTATTGACCAGAAGCATCTTATCCATAACATAGTCAATTTTTTTTTTTTTTAAAGATTGTATTTATTTATTTGACAGAGAGAGACACAGCGAGAGAGGGAACACAAGCAGGGGGAGTGGGAGAGGGAGAAGCAGGCTTCCTGCAGAGCAGAGAGCCCGATGTGGGGCTCAATCCCAGGACCCTGGGATCATGACCTGAGCTGAAGGCAGACGCTTAACGACTGAGCCACCCAGGCGCCCCTGAATATTTTTTTTAAAGAATTTATTTGACAGAGAGAGACAAAGCGAGAGCGGGAACACAAGCAGGGGGAGTGGGAGAGGGAGAAGCAGGCTTCCCGCCGAGCAGGGAGCCCGATGCGGGGCTCGATCCCAGAACCCTGGGATCATGACCTGAGCTGAAGGCAGACGCTTAACGACTGAGCCACCCAGGCACCCCCATAACATAGTCAATTAACACATATTTTGTATGCTATATGTATTAGGTACTGTATTCTTCCAATATGGTAAACTAGAGGAAAGAAAATGTTAAAATCATAAGAAAAAGAAAATACATTTACTGAAAAAAATCCGCGTATAATCTGTGCATTTCAAACCTATGTTGTTCAAGGGTCAGCTGTATACTTAGAAGTAAGCTCTTTAAATTATTACCAGATGAGCTGATTTAAAATAAACTTGGACACATAAAAGTAGGGAGAAATGATCTTTGATACCTTTATTTAACAATATTTGTTGAGGACCCTCCATGCTCTTGCATATTTGAGAATATCTTTCTCTTATGTTCAGATGTGAATGTTGTCTTAACTGGTATTATCTTCTTGGATCTTAGTTTTGTTTCCCTTTATTGATACTTAAATTTGCAAAAGAGAACTTTTCAGTCCACCTTGTTTTTGTTCTTTTTTATGTAATCAGATGACAAAAGACTCAATCTGTCAAATCAGGTGCATAGAAATGAGGAGATCTCACCCATTTTCACACCAGTAAGGATTTCAAGGATGTGATTAATTAAGAGACACAGTGAAGGAAGTGTGCAGAAGTCTTGGACTTCCAGCACCTCCCACTAGGTCCATTCATGTGTTGGATACATGTGGACCTAAGGTTAGCAGAGGTGGCCTCTGAGTGATGGACACAGGTCATCACCTACACAAAAGGAGCTATTGCATACATCATAAAACATGTGCACGGTTTTCTCTGATAATTAAATAGCTTGTGACTTTTTCAGGGAGTTCTGTCTCATAAATCTGTAAATTCCAGGTTTACTTATAATAAGGAAGTTCTAAAAGCATCCACTAGACTCCTCTGCTAGCAGGTAGTGTTAGTGTGTTTGCCAGAGATCTGTCATCAGCATGTTTACAAGGAGATTTGGCTGGCTTCTCTCCCTCTCTTTCTCTCTCTCTCCCTCCCTCTCCCCCTATTCCTTTTCAAAAGGAGAAAGTAGATTGTAGGCCTGCTGCTCACTTTCCTTCCCAGATAAATAACTTCGTTCGAGAAAATTCTCTCAAGAGGTTTATTCTTTTGTTATTTCACTCTCAGAACCAAGAGGCACCTTTTCAATCAGGGTGGATTGGGGTATTTTAAAATTGACCTGCAAGATGGAGGTGGAGATTCAGTGAGATTCAAGATTAAATCGCCAGGATGAGTATGATTCCAGAATGAGGATAATCAGATAATACCGTGATTAAAATCTGAAATAAGAACTGGATTATGCCTGCTAGATACAGAAGCCAGTGAAGAGCAATGCATCCAGCTGCCTCATCCATTTGTCTGCTGGCTGAGGTGGGCTCATCTGAGTGCCACCTGGTTCAGTCACTGACTAGCCCATGTGTCACACGTGCTCCGGAAGCCGGTGTACACGTGTGTCCGGCAGGCGTGCTCCAGAAGCCTGCATGCACGTGTGTCAGGTGCGCTCTGGAAGCCAGTGTACAGAGCAGTTCCACGAACAGGGGTGTTTGCTGCCTGTGTCCTTCTTTTTAGGAGCTCACTGCTGGGGTCTGATGGGAGACAGGTAACCTTGGAGAGTGAGGTTGTGAGGAGGAAATTCTTCTTCATTAGAAGCACTACTTTGTTTGAATTTGTAAGAACATGCATCTGTTTTGTAACTTGACAGATGTTTTCTAAAAGCAGCTGGGCCGCAGAGGGTTTTTGGGTTGACAGTGGGAAGGAAGGGAGGTCTTCCTCCAGGCTGGCAGCTCTGCTTTGCTCCTGGCATGCCGGGTTACGTGGTGTGTTCCCTGCTGGATTTTTAATTCCCTTCCATAGACCTTCTAGTTATGTAAGTTCTTTCTGGATTCTGGCAGAGGTTCACTCTCAGTCCCGGTGTTCAGTGTTGTGAGGTTTTGTGGTCCCTGTTTCTGTGTCTTCATAGGTATTTTTAATGGACGTTTGGAGTAGGCAGAACCAGACGCTGTTCACCAGATGCCGTTTCAGACCAGCTACAGTTAGCTGTTGGCAATTAGGGTGCTTATTTTATTAGGAGAACTATAACAATATTTTGCTAATCATAAATACTTAACATGTCATATACCATAGTCACAGTATGATTACAACAGTCCCAGTATCTGACTGTTTCGGGGTTTACTCTGGTGGCATTTGCTGGGCCCTCATTTGCATTGTGTCATTTGAGCCTCCACACTTTGTGAGGCGATACTGTTCTCGCCCTTATTTTACAGACGAGCAGATGGGGACACTGAGCCTTACAGACTTTTGTTTGCTGGAAGTGATGAGCTGGTAATGGTAGAGCTGGGTCTGAAATCCGGAGTCCGCTTCAGCCACTGCGTGCTCCTCCTCAGCCCTTGGCAGTCTTGGCTACTTTCCTATCCATTCTTAGTCTGTTACATACAGCACCAGGCCATTTTTGTAAAACAAGCGATAGCCAACATCCCCATATCTGAGCTTGAATTTATAGGCGTGTGAAGAGAGGCTTCTGGGGGTGCTGGAAGGTTCTCTGGGTTCATTTGGATGAAGGTTCCACAGGTTTATTCGCTTTGTAAGAATTCATCAAGCTGTGCACTTAAGATCTTTGCACTTCATTGTATGTGTGTTATACTTCAGTAACTTTTTAAAAGAACAATGGTTTTTTTTTAAAGATTTTATTTATTGAGAGAGAGAGCGTGCACGTGTCCGCATGCGTGCGTGAGTGGGGGAGGGGCAGAGGGAGAAGCAGACTCCCCGCTGAGCAGGGAGCCCCACAAGGGACTCGATCCCAGAATCTGAGATCATGACCTGAGCTGAAGGCAGATGCATAACCAACTGAGCCACCCAGGTGCCCCAAAAGAACAATGTTAATTATTTTTAAATATGTTGAATTACTATAGTTGAACATATTCAAAGAATGTTAAGAGATTCTGAAGTTTCAAAAAGTGGTGCTCCAAAAACATTTTGAATTATAAATTCACATTATAAATTCAAATATTTTGAATTACAGAGATAACCTTTTAAAAGAGCTACTTTGAAGACAGGATAGTATTATTCTGAAGTGATGATTTTAAAATTTGTCACATTAATGATTGTTTTAGTTATACAGGTAATGCCTTATATAGAAAAATCCAGAGGCTGACAAAAACAAACAGGGTGATTATTAACATGACTAAAGGATTATTTTTCTCTTTATGAAATAATATATTAACCAGGTTTTTTTTAGATAGCAAGTCTCCTTAGTACATTTATAGGTTATCCTGTTTACAAAATGATTTAAATATGCTATTTAGGAAAAAATTTTATAAAGTAATAACTATACTCTTACTTCCTCATTTGCTCTGTGGTTTGGATGTCTAAGTATCATAACATCCTTAATTTTCCCTTTTTGGAGTTTTGGCCAGCAATAATTTTGTTTTTCCTGCTAGTTATTTTTACCATTAGTTTGTGTTTTTACTTTCATTGTGAAAATCGGAATTACAATGCAGAATTCAGTCATTCCATTCACTTCTTTCCATCTTCCCATGGAATAAGCAGTTTTATGTAGAGGAAGCTCTTGACAGAGGACTGAACACCACGGCTTACTTCTTTCTGAATACTGCATGTGCACTTTAACACGCAGGGCCGGCTTTGTATGTATACAACAATGCAGTTTTCACCCCAGAGGACTGGCATGGCATTCAGGAAATAGCCAGAAGCAGGAAAAAGGACGACCCCCTGAAGGTTGGAAGATTTGGAATTGGGTTTAATTCTGTCTATCATATAACAGGTATAGTATTTGGCTTTTGGGTCACGGTCATGAAAATTATTTTAACCTATATTTTGTAATTTATTTGGTTAACTTTGGAGATGATACTTTTAAAAGCCATCTTTTCCAAATTCTCTGATGGTGGCAAGAAGTATGCCAGTGAATTATCCATGTTTTCTAAAGTTACCATGGTCGGTACACCAAAGCTTCATCATGTGATGCTAAATATTAATGTCGTGATCCGGTGGGATCAGTGTAATATTATATGTTAAGTCATTTTACATGAAGTTTGAAATGTAACTCTTCAAATGCCTATTCAAATTATTACTACTCTAAAAATTTTTACACTGAATATCTTTGAGTCAGACTAACGGATTTTCACAGATTTTCTTGTACATATTTTTAAATATTAGGAGATTAAAGAGGAAAGTATAATACTCAGTGGAATTGAATAACGAACAAAGTGAAGATCTTTGATTCTGGTTTCTCAGCATTTTCCTGATAAAAGTTTTACTCTTCTTAAACTTTTGAGTATTTTAAAGATTACTTTGAAATCATGTTTTGAATCTAGAAAGAATATGAGGATTCCGGTTCATGGTTACAATAGGAAGTACTTTAAACTCTTGGTGTAGACATCTCTAAGAGTAGATGGCAATTCTTCCAGAGTCAAAACTCTCAGTATTTACTGTAGTTTGTGCTAAAAAAGTTTTTTTCATGGAATTGGCACTTGCAGTGGTTTAGTTTCCAACTCTGTTTGTATTTTGAACTTGCAGGAGGAGAGACTGAGCTGGCTGGCAGAGCTGTAGCTATAGCGAGGGTAACCCTATGACTTACTGTTCAAACCGGAGCACTCATCAGGGTGGAAGAGGGTGGTGTCATTCTCAAACCGCTGGCCTGAACTGGGACTGCCCTTGCCTAGTGGGACGTTGGGTCACCCTCACTATAGCCCAATTTTAGTAAGCCTCTATTTTGATTGCATTTATATTATTATAATCTATTGTGTAACTTAAATCATACATTAAATCATATCTCACAGTATTATGTAACAGTTATACATGAACGTTAACATTGATATGTTCAACCATTTGTGAGTTACCCTTCAGGTCTGTGGAAGTTTTAAAATTTTATGGGGGCACATACATGAATTGCCTAAGTGTGGAGACTGTCGTACAGGAATGAACTGTTCAGTCAGAGGGTCAAGCTGACTGCCAACATCGGCGCATCACTGTGGGTTTGTTTGTTCCCCGTTGGTGAAGGAGCATGTTTATGTGGGACAGTATTAACTGGAGTGCTGTGCTCTAATCTGAGGCTTTGCAGAGGTCATGCATCATGCTTTACAACTGTCAGGAATCTCTCTGACATAATTTCAGTAACGGCAGTGCAGACGTGATGTAAAGGGAGCACGGACGAGAGTGCCATCCCACCACGTTGTTGATGGATTTAGCGGCTGGGTTGGTGGACATCACATTTCCTACTTAGAATACCTGGAAGCTTAGGAATCTGTGGTGTGACAGCTCGGCCTGGTGTTGATGACCATAAATATTAACGTGCATCTTGCATGAAGGTTAGGTGCTAAAGTCAGCACGTGAGGCAAAACACGTCACAATTACTCTCAGGAAGTCCTTAGAAAGGCACCGTGGTGAAGAATTTCTCTAAGTACAGAGCATCTGACATACTTAGTTTTTCTGCCTCTGTCGAAATATTCTGTCTGTGGTTGAGAAGCAGGTGAAACAGTTGCTGTTGGTTTTAGGGGGCATGCCGTATAAAAAATACGTCTCTTGCAGCACTGCGCTTGGGTTCCGCGTGGTGAGGTGTGCTCGGCGTGAGAAGCGAACCAGGGGGGCTTGTTGTAGCCTCACCCCAGGGCCTTTGCCCACCGAGTAACGTGGTGGGCAGAGTCACCTGCGCTCTGATTTCTCTCCCCCACTTTTCGGAGAATCTGTGGTTGAAGTGTTTATTTTGAGTGTAGGATGCAACTCTGTATAATTGGGTTCAGGTGGCTGTGGGGGCTGAGTATAAATATCCAGATACCCTTTACATATGGTAATTGTTTAGTAGGTGTTTGAAGATTTATCTTATGTTTTCACAGTAATCCTTAAAGTTTCTCTGCCTGGTACTTAACTGAATCAAAAGAGAAATCATTAGATTTCATGTTCAGAGAATTAAATTTTTGAGCTAAATTTAGTTTGTTTTTAGATAAATCTGTGTTAGAGTCACTTTATGGTTTATGCTTTTCCACATACACTGTTTTGATAGTAATTGTACATTGTAATTATAATTGTCCATTAAATTTCAGAGTTGATCATGACTGTTGAATTTTTCTTTGCAGATGTTCCTTGTATATTTAGTGGTGACCAGATTGGGATGCTAGATCCTCATCAAACCCTTTTTGGTCCACATGAATCAGGCCAATGTTGGAATCTCAAAGATGACAGCAAAGAAATTAGTGAACTTTCAGACCAGTTTGCACCATTTATTGGCATTTTTGGAAGCACCAAGGAAACGTTTGCAAATGCCAATTTTCCAGGAACGTTTTTCCGTTTCCCTCTCCGCCTACAACCTTCCCAGCTGAGTAGTAACCTCTACAACAAGCAGAAGGTTCTTGAGTTGTTTGAATCTTTCAGGGCAGATGCAGACACAGTGCTGCTCTTCCTGAAAAGTGTGCAGGATGTCTCCTTACACATCCGAGAGGCCGATGGAACCGACAGACTGGTGTTTAGGGTAACTGCCAGTGAGAACAAGGCCCTGAAACATGAGCGGCCCAATTCTGTAAAAATCCTGGAAACTGCTATAAGTAACTATTGTAAAAAGATTCCAAGCAATAGCATAACCTGTGTAACATATCACTTAAATATAGTTTTAGAAGATGAGAGTACTAAGGACGCACAAAAAACATCTTGGCTGGTGTGTAACAGTGTGGGTGGGCGAGGGATTAGTGGTAAACTTGATTCTTTAGCTGATGAACTGAAATTTGTCCCAATCATTGGAATAGCCATGTCTTTATCGAGAGATGATGAAGAAAAAGGAGCAACAGCTGATTTCCCAGGAAAAGCCTTCTGCTTTCTTCCTTTGCCGCCGGGTGAGGAGAGCAAAACAGGCCTCCCGGTTCACATCAGCGGGTTCTTTGGCCTGACTGACAATCGCAGAAGCATAAAGTGGCGAGAGCTGGACCAGTGGAGAGACCCGGCAGCCTTGTGGAATGAATTTCTTGTTGTGAACGTCGTCCCTAAAGCCTACGCGACTCTGATCTTAGATTCCATAAAACGTCTGGAGACAGAAAGGAGCTCCGATTTTCCCTTGTCAGTTGACATCATCTATAAGCTTTGGCCCGACGCAAGCAAAGTCAAGGTGCACTGGCGGCCCGTGTTGGAGCCTCTGTTCAACGAGCTGTTCCAGAACGCGGTCCTGTATTCCATTAGCAACCACTGGGTCAAGTTGGAGCAGGCCTACTTCTCAGAACTGGACGAAAGTTTGGAATACACAAAAACCGTGCTCGACTACCTCCAGAGCTCAGGGAAGCAGATTGTTAAGGTGCCGGCCAATCTCGCTGCTGCCGTTCAGCTCGCTGCCTCCAGCGCCAAGCCTGTGAGGAAGGTGACGCCCGCGTGGGTGCGGCAGGTGCTGAGGAAGTCTGCACACCCGGGCGATGCCCAAGGCAAGCTTCACCTCCTGGAATTCGTGCTTTCTGACCAAGCCTACAGTGAACTGCTGGGGTTGGAGCTGCTACCTTTACAAAATGGAAATTTTGTGCCCTTCTCCTCATCTGTATCAGATCAAGATGTTATTTATATTACCTCAGAAGACTATCCAAGGTAGAGCTCACGCTTCTGCTGTGCTTGTTTCCTCCCCCCTCCCCCATGCACGTCCGGAATCCTTTATTGTGAGATCTGTCAGTCACCATCAGGGTAGATTTATAGTCAGGAAGACTTCTGTAGAAATACTTTAAGATACGAAAGGGTATATTTTTACATTCTAAAGTGAAAGTGCATTCAGATGTCGATCAGCCAAAAAGTTATCAAACAGGTGTTTCTCTTGAAAATCCCCATAACAGGACACTGAAAACAATGGTTCTAAAGCGCTAATAATGAAGTAAGATGGAGTCGATAATGAATTATGTTGATGAAATTGAATTTAATGAGAGAGAATAGTACATTAAGGAACTCTTTTTTTTTTTTTTTGAAGATTTTTTATTTATTTATTTGAGAGAGAGAATGAGATAGAGAGAGCATGAGAGGGGGGAGGGCCAGAGGGAGAAGCAGACTCCCTGCTGAGCAGGGAGCCCGATGCGGGACTCGATCCCGGGACTCCAGGATCATGACCTGAGCCGAAGGCAGCCGCTTAACCAACTGAGCCACCCAGGCGCCCAAGGAACTCTTTATAACTGAGGTTGTGTATGACATCTCAGAAAATAAAGTTAATTTCATTCTAAGATGTTTAGACTATTGTGAACTTGGATATGGTGCATGATGCCACCATGTTTTAAAGTGAAGTCTAGATAATATTCGATCAAAAAGTATTGCAGTGTGATTTGGTACATGCATTATAATTTATGGAAAATAGTACATTTAACTGATTTGAAGTTACGTAATTGAATTTCTTTATTTTAGAATTGTTAGAAGGTTGTAATTGCTGTGTTACTTTCACTTTTTAGGTCCCTTTTCCCAGGTCTTGAAGGAAGGTTCATTTTGGATAGCTTGAAGCCTCACCTTATAGCTGCTTTAAAGGAAGCTGCCCAAACCCGAGGTATTATAGTTGCTTAGTTGTTTTTTCTTTTTTTAAATAAACCTATTGATAAAAATAATAGTTTTTATAAGTTTTCTGTGAAGTTAAACCAATATGAAATTGCCAAGAGTTATCCATTCTAGACCTATAAGTCAACAATTTCAGATGGTTCAACCTAATGTAATTATTTTATTTTAAGGCATTTCAGTGCTAGATTCGGACATCTAAAAGAATCCAAAGGTGATACTTTATTTCAAAACCTCTCCTGTCACAGTAGGGTGGTGTACATTTAGGGTAATTTCTTACACAGATTTTTTTTTTTTTTTTTTTTAAAGATTTTATTTATTTGTCAGAGAGAGCGAGAGAGCACAAGCAGGGGGAATGGCAGGCAGAGGGAAAAGCAGGCTCCCCGCTGAGCAAGGAGTCTGATGTGGGACTCGATCCCAGGACCCTGGGATCATGACCTGACCGAAAGCAGAGGCTTAACCGACTGAGCCACCCAAGTGTCCCTTGCACAGCTTTTTAATGCTTTCCCATTTCCTTTCTCACGTGAACCCCAGTCTCATATCTTGTACCCCTTTTAGTAGTGAGCACAGCTGTTGTTGGTTGGATCGCACAGAGGAAGGACGAGTCAGAAGCTCCTGTGTGCCTGGAGCTCAGGGCTTGCACCTGCCAGCCTTGTTGTGTCACCCACACCACCCAGTACTCCAGAGGTCCGTGTGGCTGTGCTGGCTCCGCTCCAGGGATTGCAGACTGAGGGCAGTGTCAGGAAAGGGGACTCTTGAGGTCATGGCAAAGGATGGGTGTCCTTTATTGAGAATTCTTTTTAGGAAAAGACAGAGTGGTCTGGGGGGGAAAACCAGCATGGGTCTTAATGGTATCTTTCAACTTTTGCGAGCATCCTTTCCCTTATAAAACCATTGTCTGAACTCTAAGTTAAGTACGGGCCTGGAAAATTCTGGATTTTTCCCATCGGTTAAGGTTATAAAGGTATATTTTTTGTGGTGTGTCTTTTATAGCATATGCTGTTTTCTTTTGAAGGATAATGACTAAAGGAAAAGTTGCTATTCATTATACATCTTTATTCATTTAAATAAAAGTGAAAAGAGTTGGAATGGGGGAGGCGAACTAAGGATGAGCCCAGGTGGGACAAAAGGAAGAAGAGTCTGCAGTGCTGTTACCGTATGGATCTGTAACTGTGAGCCAGGAAGTGGACATTGATCTTTCCACTATTTAGATGATTCACCTAGTTGGGAATGGTCTTCAAAGTAGCCTTTTTGGGAGTCTAAACTCGGATTCCTATAACTCTGCTGTTCTGTGCTCCAGAATTTTAGAAATCCTTATTTTTCAAAATCTGTATTATAGTCTTGTATAAAAACTTCACATTGTAATATAATGCACATACAGAAAAGTACACATATCATAAATGTAGGCTCAATGAAATTTTACAAACAGAACACACCTAGGTCAAAACCCAGAAGATTTTCCACACCCAGACACCATCTCAGGCCTTCTCCAGTCCTATCCACTCACACCGTGATCCTGGCATTTAGTAGCACAGATGAGCTCAGCTAGTTATTGTGCTTTCTGGAAGCGGAATCATGCAGTGTGTGCTGTGTGTTTCTTTGACTTACTCTTATCCATCCAGGTTGTCTGATTGTAGATCCTTCTTTCTCATTGTGTGATGTATTGCTTTCTTTTGAAGAGAATGTTTTTGTTAATGGCCAGTAGTTTCTCAGGTGGATATGGATTTGGAAATCAGCCCAGTTATTCAAGTTATTCAGAACCAAATCAGGTGCAGGGGGTACAAGTCCAACAGAATAATACTGCTTTTACTCAGAACTTTTCAGATACCTTCTTCTCAGGGTATGACCACAACTTGTTTGTCTAGTCTCAGGTGGATGGGGGTACCTTTTGTTATATTTTTAGAATGAGTTAAACTTATACATCTACTTAGGTGATTTGACATTTTTATAAAGTTGAGTCTTCCCACTTTGTGTGTCTTTTCATTTTCTCATCTGTGGATTCTGATTTGTTATTTTGGGATTATACCATAAGCACTGTTTTGTCTCTGGTTCTGGGTTAATTTTCTCTGGACTAACACGAGATGGATCAAGTTGACTGTTTTTGTTTGTCACCCATAATGTGTAGCTCGGTTCTCCCAGAAATTGTCTTCAGGGTCACTTTTCTTTATATCAGTTTAAGTTTAGGCTACCATTCTCATGATTATTTAGTAATCCTGACCTCTGGCCTTTTCAATATTTTATTTGGCCATATGGTGATGGGTAACTGCCTCCTGGGCATCTTAGTTCCAGGCAAAAATTACTTTTTGATATTTGTTTGTTGCCTTGAACAGTTTTAATGTTTTGGGAGCATTATGATGTGGAGGCTGATGAGGACGCAGTAAGTGATGCCCTTGCTTTGCTTTTCTGAGAGCTGAGTCGGCGAAGAGATGCCCAGAGAGGAGTCCAGCAGATAAACGTCACAGATCACTCCCTGACGTCCTGATAATTCTGGTGTTGGAGATCATGGCTGATGGCAGGCGGCTTGCTTCTGCTGTTGCCCAGCACAGTGTGGAGGAGCCACCCCTGACGGCTTCTTGGCATCATGCAGGTTCTTTTCTGAAGTGACCGATCAGATATGCTATTCCACGTTCTGGTGGCGTGGGGCAGACGGAGGGCATTAGTGAGTGTGGGAGAACAGAGCCCATGTGCTATTTGTGGAGCTCCCTTCATATGGTAGGGAACATCACACATAAACAACATTTGATTTTTTATTTATTATTTTATCTTTTTTTGCTCTAAATAATGATTATGTGGCTGTTTTGCTGACATAGAGTGCTGTGGACTTCTGTTTACTGATTATCAGTAACAACCGATTGCCCAGTTTTGAAAATACTGCTGCCTAGAATTGAAACATGAGGTTTTTTTCTTTACAGTGGGTACTTCTCTAATTTCATTGCTCGGGTAAAATCTGTCTTATTATTTGATAGTTTTACTTGTATCCCATTTAGAATCCTGAGCTAAATATTAAGTAACTGCTTGTATTTTCACTGTTTGCCTCCACTGCCCCTTCACTGTTAGCTTTAAACATTGTTTCAAACTTTCCCTTTTTTGGGGAAAACAGAACAAACTTGACTTCGATTCCCTTTCTTGCATTCTGTCCTGGTCCAGCTTCTAGAAAGAGTAGGATATGCTTATGGTCTGTACCTCTTCCTCCTTATCTATTATCACTGCAAATGAACCTTTGCTTCTGCTAGATTTCCAATAAAATTGCCTGGCTGAGGTCATCAATTAATGACTTAAATCCAGTGGACTTTTGTTGTTGCCTTTATCTGATCTCTCTGAAGTTTAGATTCTGTTGCTCATGCCCTTTCTGAATGCCTTGGCTTTTATGACACCATTCTTTTTTGGTGTCCTTATGCCTCTTTGCCTGCTTCCCAGAATTATTTGTGAATTCCTATTCCTGAGTTTATCCCCGAATGTGGGCTAGTGTAGGAGCTCTCACTCACCTCTTCCATTTCGCTTTCACTTTCTTTGAGTATCCCCACCCAGCCCAGGCACCCGCCGCCATGCCTGTGGAAAGACCGCCCCATCTTCCGTTGCCACCCCAGTGTTAAGAGGGGCAGTGTGGTGTAGTGGTTGCATGCCTGGGACTTTGTAGTCATGCAGATCTGGGCTCACACCCGACTCCTCCATTGTGTGACTCTGGACAAATTAGCCAGCCTCTCTGAGCCTGTGTTTCCCAATCAGTAACCAGGTAATACAGTAACATCCTTCTGTGAGAGTCTGTCTGAGGCCCTCAAGATTCAATGATATCCAGTGCAAGATTGCTTTATTACAAGGTTAAAGAAACGAGAGTAAGGGTTGAGTCAAGGATGGCAGGCAGTCACAACTTTCTAATTGAGTTTTATCCAGTTTTGCAGTATTGCAGCAGGGCAGGTTATCGAAAAGCGATGTCGTGTTACTCACAGTGGTCGTTACTTTGTTGATCCCGTGATGCATACGTAATATGTATGGTTCAACACGATACCAGGCGCATAAGGACACTGACGAAATGGCCGCTAATATCATTTTGCACTTGGAGTACTGTAAGTGTCTCGAAATCAACATTCTTGCGACTTGAGTCCTCGTCCTCTCCTTAAATCTGTTTTCCCTGCTTCCCGGCTCTCTGGGTTAGGCTCTCTCTTCCCGTGCTGCCTCCGTCGTCGCGTGGGTCCCTCCTCACAGATTCGCTCGCTCCAGTGCTCACTCTTCACCCTGCTCGGCATTCTCAGCGGACACTGATTCTTTCAGGTTGGCCCTGGTGTTATTCCTGTGGGCGACAGGGCTTTCTGTGATTGTGAACTCACCATGTCGTTGGCTTTGGTTCATTCAGTGTCCCCCTCCTGTTCTCGCCATCCCAAGCACTTGTAGATTGATAAACGTACCACTCCATCCACCTCATGAGAGCAGAGACACTTGTCACCACCATGTAGCATGGGAACTGCTTCAAGGTGGGTGTGTGGTAATTGTTTTTAACCTGAATGAAAGTTTTGTCATGTCTGCATTTTTATACATGGTGTTCCTTTTGCTTAGAACACTCTCTCCATCCTCCACTTTGCCCCTCTGACTTGTAGTCATCCTTTACGCTTCAGCCCACACGTGTCCTCCCAAGAGGTTGCCTTTCACATGGGCTGCCCCACACCCACCCCTGCCCTGCACCTCTGAGGTGGATGCCTCTGCTCTGCTCAGGGAGCTCAGTACATAGTGCATTCAGTCCTCTCTGCCTTATCGTGGTCATAATTTTACTCTGCTAGACTGTAAAATCCTTGAGAGCAGGGGCCATCTCTTATTTTGTTCTTGTATTTCCAGTGCCTGCTTGGCAAGTCTGGTTGGACATGTTCATGCTTCCACATGCTGGACTGGGGATGGTTTTGCGGGGGACAGGGGCACAAAGATGGAAAGGCAAATAAATCCCTGGGATTGGGCCTGTGGTTTACTGTTAACTTTTCAGATGAGTATCTTCTGTCCTCTTACTTGCTGTCCATAATTGTGAGATAATTGAGTGTATATTGTCCTCTTCCTTTGAGTTATTTGACAGTTAAGTTAAACTTGAGTAAATGCTAAGACTATCAGAATTTGGGGAATAGTTAGAAGAGAGGGTACATGGGTTTTGGAGGAAATAATTAGAAAAAACAGTTAAATCAGACAACGGTAGAGTGTCTGATAGGTTAGCACCAAGATCCTATTTATATTTGAAATATTTTTAATATTTACTTATTACATATGGCCTCACGCCTTGCTCTGTTTCATCACCAAAGACTCCCAGTAAACATTTTTCTGAATGTCCCCTATATACCAGGCATTGTGCTAGGTGGAGATAATGTGAAGGATAAAAGTGAAGGAGCTCACGGTCCAGTGGGGACAGCAATGTAAATAATACTGCCATTTAGTGGGATGCATCCTGTGTCAAATACTGAGAATAGAGTCAGTATGAGGAGGGGGGGCAGGTTGGGGAGACCTCACAGGGGAGCTGGCGTGTTCTGTCTGCGACCTTCTGGGGAAAGACCGCAAACATCACGGCTGGAGGGACGGCACATTCACCTGTCCACATTGACACTGCTTTGTGATGATTTACGGTATCCATTGCAGAGACAATCTCATGGGTGTATGTAGAAATCTTCAGAAGAAGTAGCAATTTCAGGTGCCAACCTCGGGTATATAGATGGGCAATATTCCAAAGATTTTGGTGCAAGATTTGTGCCATGAGGATGTTCTGGGTTACTCCTTTCACAGCTACCTGTTGGACAGAAGGGCCCTGTCTTAGGAAGTCTCCCAACCGCACCCTCACCTTCCTTCAGGTGGCCATTATGTCCACCTGGAATACGGGAATAATTTTGAAAGTCTTCCCACATCCATCCTTGCCTCTCTAGTTAACACAGCAACAGTACTGCTATGATTATCTTTCTAAATTTTTTCCCACTTCTTATCTGAAGATCTTTCAAAGGCTTCCCCTTTTTCCTTTGAACAAAGGCCAAAATTCTTAACGTTTCTTATGAGGCCCATCATTATGTGGCTCCATTTCTGGGTGTTAGGAAGATGCCTGGAATCCAGTACATGGAAAGGATATATCAGTATTTGCTATTATTGTGATTATTATTAATAATCTCTTTTATTGTCTCCCTTGATCCTTCTCATATTTGGGAGATGGCCTGTTCTTTTCCTCCCTTCGGTGTGGTGTACATGGTTTCCTTTGCCCCCCATCTCGCTCTCGTGCCCCTTCATGGCCGATGTGTCCTCATGGCACACGGAGCTCCCCGTAGCACTTGTGCCCCACCCATGTACCTGTTTCATCATTTGTAATAATTTGTCTAACACCCACCTTTCCCATTAGACTATAAGACATGGTCTGAGGTCATGTCTCTTGTTTATTTCTCTGTCTCTAGTCCTCAGTCAATATTGACTGACAGAATGCCTCTAAAGTAATTGGAAGGATGTTCAGATTAGAAGAGCTTAAATTCCTTTGGTAAAGGGGCGCCTGGGTGGCTCAGTCGTTAAGCGTCTGCCTTAGGCTCAGATCATGATTCCAGGGTCCTGGGATCGAGCCCCACATCGGGGTCCTCGCTCTGCGGGAAGCCTGCTTCTCCCTTTCCCACTCCCCCTGCTTGTGTTCCCTCTCTCGCTGTATCTGTCTCTGTCAAATGAATAAATAAAATCTTTAAAAAAAAAAAATTCCTTTGGTAAGAGCGTGGGCTCTGTGTTAGCTGCTAAGTGTAGCCTAAGGTACCCAAATATACAAACATCGCACAGAGCTGTGGAGGTGTACTTGAGCAAAGAAATGGCTTGCTTCAGGCAGAGGAGGGGTTAGATGGCCATGGAGGATTCTTTGATGTTTGAAATTATTGGTGGTTACCATAAACAAGCAGTGGAAATATATGAGAAAACCTCCCTTTCTTTATCAGAGTCCGAATTATACTTACTTTATGGAGATACTCCAAAAATTGTGTACTTACTTTGTAGATATACTCCAATTTATTGAGTGATTTACTCTGTAAATTAGATATCTTCCCTTTCTTAATTCTTTTTTTTTTTTTTAAGAGGCAGGGGGAAGGGTGGAAGGAGGGGAGAGAGAGAATTTCAAGCAGGCTCCACACCCAGCACGGGGCCCGACGCGGGGCTCAATCTCATGACCCTGAGATCATGACCTGAGCTGAAATCAAGACTCAGATGCCTAACCGACTGAGCCACCCAGGCGCCCTTCCCTTTCTTAATTCTTATCTGGAATATCTGAATATCATGTGATAATCATCTGTACAAAAAGCGCATTGGGAACTTACCAAATGACTTTATTTATGCTGTTGAAATGTAATTTATACATACAAAATTCATATTCCTTTCTTCTTTGCTTTCTTTCTGAACTAAGATTTCCCACCCAGTATGTAGTTTAGATTTAGTTTGCATTGAAATACATTTTTCAATCTTAAGTTTATATTCTGCTATATTTGGAGTTTTGTTTATGGCTTTTCTTTTTACATAATGATGTGTAAGATTCCATAGACAGTGCTATCTTAAGATGTAGAATAATTATTGTAGCCATCATGTGAAATTCTGACAATTCTGGCTTTTTCTAAGATCGGATTTAATTATATTCTAGCACAACAACTTCTCTGGGGATATTCAGGTATGGTAACTGACTAAATGTTGTGTTTATTTGTAGCCTGATGTTTTTGTTCATTTGATTCTTTGAATCTTGTTTTTTCATTTACTGAAGTAGCTAGAGATTAATGTTAACTTTTTTTTTTCTGGTGCTGATAACTATTAAAGGAGAGAGGAAACTATACCAATATAGGCATATAGGTGGTGGTTGTACATACCACAATAAAACCATATTTAAATGATTTGAAAACATTTCATAGAACATTTGGTCTCAAAGAATTCTGCTGAAATTTGTATTTTAAGCTGTGGTTTTTAGTGGAAAAGTGTGAATGAATGCACCTCTCTTATATGATACCCACAAATGCTGAGATTAGAAAGTGTAGAGGGGACCCTGTTCTGGGATCCGTGACCATGAAGGGAGGAGGCTTTCTGATAGCCCCAGTGGCGTCTGGCTTACCGTGGTGCAGCTGGGAATGGCAGAGCGACCCTCTGCTTGGCACACCGAGGAAAGTAAAGTGGCTAACACAGCTTTCACTCGGAACAATCGGCTCATTGTTCTTACTGTGCCTACAGTGTCGTTTTATTGACTTTTTTTAAAAAATAAAAATATTTTGACTCAGCTGGTATTATTTCCCCTCAGTTCATGTTTCACTTGGAAAACAAGAGGATGCAAGATTTGCTTTACAGGAATTGTTTTTATGGTAAATATTATTTTTGGAGTTGGTCAGTTCTTTGAAGTAAGCTGTACCCATACTCAAATTAATTGAGAACCCAAGTCATTGTTATATTGATGATTCCTATTAATATTAAATTTGGTTTCTAGCTTGTAAGTGGCTTGTCATCCACAGCTATTTTTACTATATATTTTTAAACCTTAATATATCCTATATTTTTAAGGTGTATAATCAAAGAGGAAAACAAAATGGTGGTAGGAGTAGGCTGCATACTTATCATATGCCCTGGGGACACTCTGGGTAAAGGCAGTGACCTCTCCTGTTGTCTCGTGGCATCTCCTTTTCTAGATGAACACTAGGGACACTAGGAAGGCAGAATGCCAATGTGGACTTCTTGAGAAGAACTTTGGCCACCAGTGGATTTTTGAATCACATTGGCAGGCTCCACGTTAGAGTGGACGTTTCCGCTGGACCCCCACAGCGCTCGTGGTGCTGCCGCTAGACCTGCCCAGTGCCAGATGGAGTGCTTGGCGGGTAGACATGCACTTTCCTTTCCTTCCTTGGTTCCTTTCTCTTCCCATCTTTCTGTTTCTTGGAAGATTTGACTCATCTGTAGCTTACCACTGAATGGACTTCCACTCTGTCACATGTGTATTTACAAAGAGATTTGGCTAGCTCTACACAGTGGAGTGTAGTTAGAACTCATCATCCATCAAAGCTGCCACTGCCCCTTTCTGTAGAAGAAAAGTGTAAAGAGCTGTTGCTGTGCTGATGGCCTTCGATGCCCAGGGTCAGCCGGCTGCGACTCCGAAGGAGTCTGGTCAAATGTGGTGAGCTCCCAGTTGACAAAAGCGTTCGGGGCTGAGATTTCTTGGCTAAGTAAACGTTGAAGTAGTCTATAATATCCTGTTTTCATCTGGGTCAAAAATCTCTCTCAGGGGTAGGACTGAACATAAACATGCGAATAAATATAAACAAAAAACATAGTGCAGTCTTTAAAGAGTGATTCAGTGTGTTGATGTTTTTTATTTTGAACAGATTGATAGTAAAGCAAAAACTACTCTTAGAAGAGTTATTTCTGAAATAATCATGTCTAATCATACTTTAGATAAAACATTTCTGTCTCCAGGAACACTTTCAGTACTGTCAAGTTGACCTCTTTTGACAGTGCTGATGATTTTCGAGGCTAGGGCAACAAAAACACAGTCATTTATTAAAATGCTATAAAAATTATTTTGCCAATACTATTGGAGGTGCTTTATCATTTCAATGGCTTTCTAACCTAAGATGTGAAGACTTTTCTGTGTTAACATTTCTACTTTAGGGTGAAAAGCTAAAGGCTTAAATACAAACTAAATAGAAATCAGGACTTCAGATTGAATCCCTCTGGGTACCTAGAATTGTGTCTTAACTTCATTTTCTCTCTCCTTTACTTTCCCTTATGTTTTTTCAGTTAAGCATGACTGGTGTGTTAATTGCATGTTATATGTATGGTGGATGTTTTCTCGGTTTTTTAGTTATACATTAGTATTAGATATTTTTCCTGAAGGTGGGTATAGTTTTATAAATTGCTAGTTTCACACGAGGATACTAGACAGCATTATCTACAAAATGCACGTCATGTGGCAATTATTAACATAGAGCACAGTGTGGTGCACATTTAATGTTTTGTTTTCATAGTGTTCTGAATTTTAATTTCTAACTCTTTTTTGTATCTTTGGTATTATATCCTTGCCTTACTTATGATTTGGATATTCTACTAATTCAATTCAGTCAGCTTTTTTTTTAGAACATTGTTGTTAAAACTTAATTATAAAAAATTATATTTTAATAGGACTCATAGGTAAAGGAGACTATAGTAGTCAGACTACTGACAAGATTTTATGATTTCTTAAATACTACTTGATTTACCCTTAATCACACATGTAGAAACTGAAGATATTCAGAATTTGGGTATTGACATCTTCCAGAAGTTGCAAAATTGTGCCCTTGCTTAAATTTCTGTGGCAGTAATTTTAAAATGTCTTATTGTAGCATGAAAGAAAATTTTCTTGGTAGAAGGTAAAGTCATCTTCCCAACGTGTAAGACTGTGAAATAAGGGTGTCCTTTCTTGGTTAAAAATTAGTTATGTACCAAAGTTTCAAAGGCTTGAGGCCCTCTTTTATAATTTTTTTAAATTAGCCTTTTTAAGAGTCTAGAAATTGTATGTACATAGGAAGAAAATTGTTAGTTTTCCATAAGATCAAATTTGAGATGCTTTTTATTTCTCCCCATGAGCTAACACATACCTATAGGTATATAGTGTTCTTGAAAAATCTTTCCCTATTGGTATTTTAAATACTCTGAAACATAAAATGCACTTAGAAATAATGTTATTTTCTGGACCAGTGGTTAAAAATCTTTTTCCCTAGGCAAAATCTTACTAGTCTCCTCACTTATAAAACATCTAGAAGTAGAGTTGCTTGGTGGGGGACAAGCCCCACTTTCGCAGCAGTGCCCACCTGCTCCCATCCCTTGTCCCTGAGGCATTTCTGCAAAATCCCAGGGCTCCGAAGAGTATAATAAGTAATAAGTAGCTAGGTAAAAGCTTCTTTGGAAAAGCTGTGAATATCGTCCCTACTTGGGCATGTAAATGGAGCAGTCTTGGGACCAGAACTTCATCCCCATCCTTTTTCCAGAGAGAATTCAGGTGACACCTACCTTACACATCTAGTTTTAGTGAGTGGAAGGAAAGTCTGTAAGTCCCCTTGCTGCCTCAGCTTCAGAGAGTGTTGGTCATCTGAGACAGGGACTTCAGTCTCATGCCCCTCTCTTCATCCTGTGCAGCCATGTTCCCATCCTGGAAACACGAAGGAAGGAAATTCATATTGGGTTTGCTTACAAATTGCTTACCCTTAAATAGAATGGTACTTAGTTAAGCTTTAGCTACATTTTCTTTGATGTTTTTATTTGTGGACAGATAACCACTAAAAATCACTTTCCATGTTGATTCCATTTGTAAAACATCATAGGATAATTTTAAAAATACACCCAAATGCATTTTAAATATTTATTTAAAATAAGCACTTTGCAAAGAGAATTATTTCTCCCTTAAGTCATTGTAAATATAAGTGTATCTGTAGATTCTCTGTCGTTACATAAAAATTATTTTAGCCCAGGTATGCTGAATGTTTGCATTTTTACAGTGTACTTAAATCTTCTAAAAATGGCTTTGTTGTACTATGTAATCTGCAAGAATAGAAAGCTCAGTAAATTACAGTAGAGTGTTACATGTATTTATAACATTTCTGTGTGTGATTTACAGGGAGACCATGTACTCAGCTGCAGCTTCTAAATCCAGAACGATTTGCACGTCTTATCAAAGAAGTAATGAATACATTCTGGCCTGGCAGAGAGTTGATTGTTCAGTGGTACCCATTTGATGAAGACAAAAATCACCCATCTGTTTCATGGCTTAAAATGGTTTGGAAGAATCTCTATATACATTTTTCAGAGGATTTGACTTTATTTGATGAGATGCCACTTCTCCCCAGAACTACACTAGGCGAAGGTCAGACGTGTGTGGAACTCGTTAGACTCAGGATTCCATCATTAGTCATTTTAGATGATGAATCTGAAGCACAGCTTCCTGAATTTTTAGCAGACATTGTACAAAAACTTGGAGGGATTGTCCTTAAAAAATTAGATGCCTCCATACAGCATCCACTTATTAAAAAATACATTCACTCACCATTACCGAGTGCTGTTCTGCAGATAATGGAGAAGTTGCCGTTGCCAAAATTGTGTAATCAGATAGCTTCGCTACTTCCCCCACACAAAGAGGCCCTAAGGAAGTTTTTAGCTGGTCTAACTGATAGCAGTGAAAAAGAGAAAAGAATAATTCAGGAATTGCCGATATTCAAGCGAATTAACCATTTATCTGATCAGGGAATTTCCTCTTACACAAAACTAAAAGGCTGTAAGGTCTTGCACCATACTGCCAAACTTCCTCCAGATCTCCGACTCTCTGTTTCAGTAATAGACAGCAGCGACGAAGCTACTATTCGCTTGGCAAACATGTTGAAAATAGAGAAGTTAAAGACCACTAATTGCCTAAAGCTCATTTTAAAAGATATTGAAAATGCATTTTATTCACACGATGAGGTAACACACCTTATGTTATGGACCCTTGAGAATCTGTCCTCTCTGAAAAATGAGAATCCAAATGTGCTTGACTGGTTAATGCCATTAAAATTCATTCAGATTTCACAGGAACGGATGGTGTCAGCCAGTGAACTCTTTGATCCTGATATAGAAGTACTAAAGGATCTCTTTTATAGTGAAGAGGAAACTTGCTTCCCACCTTCAGTTTTTACTTCATCAGATATTCTTCACTCTTTAAGACAGATTGGTCTAAAAAACGAAGCCAGTCTCCAAGAGAATGATGTTGTGCAAGTAGCAAAAAAAATTGAAGCCTTACAGGTCAGTTCTTGTCCAAATCAGGATGTTCTTCTAAAGAAAGCCAAAACACTCTTACTGGTTTTAAACAAGAATCATACACTGTTACAGTCGTCTGAAGGAAAGATGACCCTGAAGAAAATAAAATGGGTTCCAGCTTGCAAGGAAAGGCCACCAAACTATCCAGGCTCTTTAGTCTGGAAGGGAGACGTCTATAACCTTTGTGCCCCACCAGATATGTGTGATGGAGCCCATGCGATTCTGGTTGGCTCGTCACTTCCCCTTGTTGAGAGTGTCCATATTAACCTGGAGAGAGCTTTAGGGATCTTCACCAAACCTAGCATCAGTGCTGTCTTAAAACACTTTAAAATTGTTGTTGATTGGTATACTTCGAAAACCTTTAGTGATGAAGACTACTATCAGTTTCAACACATTTTGCTTGAAATTTATGGATTCATGCATGATCATTTAAATGAAGGGAAGGATGCTTTCAGAGCCTTAACATTTCCATGGGTTTGGACTGGCAAAAAATTTTGTCCCCTTGCCCAAGCTGTGATAAAACCATTCCATGATCTTGACCTTCAGCCTTATTTGCATAGTGTGCCTAAAACCATGGCAAAATTCCACCAACTCTTTAAGGTCTGTGGTTCGATAGAGGAGTTGACATCAGATCATATTTCCATGGTCATTCAGAAGGTGTATCTCAAAAGTGACCAAGATCTCAGTGATCAAGAAAGCAAACAAAATCTTCATCTTATGTTGAATATCATCAGATGGCTTTACAGCAATCAGATTCCAGCAAGCCCCAATACACCGGTTCCCATACATCATAGCAAAAATCCTTCTAAACTTATCATGAAACCAATTCATGAATGCTGTTATTGTGACATCAAAGTTGATGACCTCAATGACTTACTGGAAGATTCGGTGGAACCAATCATTCTGGTGCATGAGGACATACCTATGAAAACTGCAGAATGGCTGAAAGTACCTTGCCTTAGCACAAGACTGATTAATCCTGAAAACATGGGATTTGAGCAGTCAGGGCAGAGGGAGCCACTTACTGTAAGAATTAAAAATATTCTGGAAGAATACCCTTCAGTGTCAGACATTTTTAAAGAACTACTTCAAAATGCTGACGATGCAAATGCAACAGAATGCAGTTTCATGATTGATATGCGAAGAAATATGGACATTCGAGAGAATCTGCTGGACCCAGGCATGGCGGCTTGCCACGGACCCGCTCTGTGGTCATTCAATAATTCTCAGTTCTCAGATTCAGATTTTGTGAACATCACTAGGCTAGGAGAATCTTTAAAGAGGGAAGAGGTTGACAAAGTTGGAAAATTTGGTCTTGGATTTAATTCCGTGTACCATATCACCGACATTCCCATCATCATGAGTCGAGAATTCATGATAATGTTCGATCCAAACATAAACCACATCAGTAAACACATTAAAGACAAATCTAATCCCGGGATCAAAATTAATTGGAGTAAACAACAGAAAAGACTGAGGAAATTTCCTAATCAGTTCAAACCATTTATAGATGTTTTTGGCTGTCAGTTACCTTTGACTGTAGAAGCACCTTACAGCTACAGTGGAACTCTTTTCCGACTGTCCTTTAGAACTCAACAGGAAGCGAAAGTGAGTGAAGTTAGTAGTACCTGCTACAATACAGCAGATATTTATTCTCTTGTGGATGAATTTAGTCTCTGTGGACACCGGCTTATCATTTTCACTCAGAGTGTGAACTCAATGTACTTGAAGTACTTGAAAATTGAGGAAACCAATCCCAACTTGGCACAAGACACGGTAATAATTAAAAAAAAACCCTGCTCTTCCAAAGCATTGAGCACACCTGTCTTAAGTGTTTTAAAAGAAGCTGCTAGGCTCATGAAGACTTGCACCAGCAGTAATAAAAAGCTTCCTGCAGATGCGCCAAAGTCATCTTGCATTCTTCAGATCACAGTTGAAGAATTTCACCACGTGTTCAGAAGGATTGCTGATTTACAGTCGCCACTTTTCAGAGGTCCGGATGATGACCTAACTGCTCTCTTTGAAATGGCTAAGTCTGGCCAATTGAAAAAGCCATCAGATGAGCTGCCACAAAAAACAGTAGAGTATACCACGTGGCTTATATGCACCTGCATGGATACAGGAGAGGCTCTCAAGTTTTCCCTGAATGAAAGTGGACGAAGACTAGGGCTGGTTCCTTGTGGGGCAGTGGGAGTTCTGCTGTCTGAAATCCAGGACCGGAAGTGGGCTGTGAAACCACATGTTGGAGAAGTATTTTGCTATTTACCCTTACGAATCAAAACAGGGTTGCCAGTTCACATCAATGGGTGTTTTGCTGTTACTTCAAATAGAAAAGAAATCTGGAAGACAGACACAAAAGGACGATGGAATACCACCTTCATGAGGCACGTTATTGTGAAAGCTTACTTGGAGGCGCTCAGTGTCCTGCGTGACTTGGCCACTAATGGGGAACTAATGGATTATACTTACTACTCAGTGTGGCCTGATCCTGAATTAGTTCATGATGATTTTTCTGTAATTTGCCAAGGATTTTATGAAGATATAGCTCATGGAAAAGGGAAAGAATTGACCAGAGTCTTCTCTGATGGATCCACGTGGGTTTCCATGAAGAATGTGAGATTTCTAGATGACTCTATACTTAAAAGAAAAGATGTTGGTCCAGCAGCCTTCAAGATATTTTTGAAATACCTCAAGAAGACTGGGTCAAAAAACCTTTGTGCTGTTGAACTTCCTTCTTCAGTAAAATCAGGATTTGAAGAAGCTGGCTGCAAACAGATACTGCTTGAAAATACATTTTCAGAGAAGCAGTTTTTTTCAGAAGTGTTTTTCCCAAATATTCAAGAAATTGAAGCAGAACTCAGAGATCCTTTAATGAATTTTGTTCTAAATGAAAAAATTGATGAATTCTCAGGAATTCTTCGTGTTACTCCCTGTATTCCTTGCTCTTTAGAGGGGCATCCTTTGGTTTTACCATCAAGGTTAATCCACCCTGAAGGACGAGTTGCAAAGTTATTTGATACTAAAGATGGACGGTTTCCTTATGGTTCTACTCAGGATTATCTTAATCCTATTATTTTGATTAAGCTGGTTCAGTTAGGCATGGCAAAAGATGACATTTTATGGGATGACATGCTGGAACGGGCACAATCCGTGGCCGAAATTAATAAAAGTGATCATGCTGCTGCTTGTCTAAGAAGTAGTATCCTGTTAAGTCTCATCGATGAAAAACTAAAAATAAGGGATCCTAGAGCAAAGGATTTTGCCACAAAATATCAAACAATCCCCTTCCTTCCATTTCTAACAAAGCCAGCAGGATTTTCTTTGGACTGGAAAGGGAACAGTTTTAAGCCTGAAACTATGTTTGCAGCAACTGACCTTTATACAGCTGAGCATCAAGATATAGTTTGTCTCTTGCAACCAATTCTAAATGAAAACTCACATTCCTTCAGAGGTTGTGGTTCAGTGTCATTGGCTGTTAAGGAGTTTTTGGGGCTACTAAGGAAGCCAACAGTTGATCTGGTTGTGAACCAATTGAAAGAAGTTGCAAAATCAGTTGATGATGGAATTACATTATACCAGGAGAATATCACCAATGCCTGCTACAAATATCTTCATGACGCAATGATGCAAAATGAAATCATTAAATTATCAATTGTTGAAAAGTTAAAACCCTTCAGCTTCATCCTAGTTGAGAATGCATATGTTGACTCGGAGAAAGTTTCTTTTCATTTGAATTTTGAAGCTGCACCATACCTTTATCAGCTGCCTAATAAGTACAAAAATAATTTCCGTGAACTTTTTGAAAGCATGGGTGTGAGGCAGTCATTTACTGTTGAAGATTTTGCCCTTGTTTTGGAATCTATTGATCAAGAGAAAGGAACAAAGCAAATAACAGAAGAGAATTTTCAGCTTTGCCGGCGAATAATTAGTGAAGGAATATGGAGTCTCATCAGAGAAAAGAAACAAGAATTTTGTGAGAAAAATTATGGCAAGATATTACTGCCAGATACTAATCTTAAGCTTCTCCCTGCTAAATCTTTATGCTACAACGATTGTCCCTGGATAAAAGTAAAGGACACCACCGTAAAATACTGTCATGCTGATATACCCAGGGAAGTAGCCGTAAAGCTAGGAGCAGTCCCAAAGCGACATAAAGCCTTAGAGCGGTATGCATCCAACATCTGTTTTACCACGCTTGGCACGGAATTTGGGCAGAAAGAAAAATTGACCAGCAGAATTAAGAGTATCCTTAACGCCTATCCTTCAGAAAAGGAAATGTTGAAGGAACTTCTTCAAAATGCTGATGATGCAAAGGCCACAGAAATCTGTTTTGTGTTTGATCCTAGACAGCATCCAGTTGATAGAATATTTGATGATAAGTGGGCCCCACTGCAAGGGCCAGCACTCTGTGTGTACAACAACCAACCATTTACAGAAGATGATGTCAGAGGAATTCAGAATCTTGGAAAAGGCACCAAAGAAGGAAATCCTTGTAAAACTGGACAGTATGGGATAGGATTCAATTCTGTGTATCATATTACAGACTGTCCTTCTTTTATTTCTGGCAATGACATCCTGTGTATTTTTGATCCTCATGCCAGATATGCACCAGGAGCCACATCTGTTAGTCCTGGACGCATGTTCAGAGATTTGGATGCAGATTTTCGGACACAGTTCTCAGATGTGCTGGATCTTTATCTGGGAACTCACTTTAAATTGGATAATTGCACAATGTTTAGATTTCCTCTTCGTAATGCAGAAATGGCAAAGGTTTCAGAAATTTCTTCAGTTCCATCATCAGATAGAATGGTCCAGAATCTTTTGGACAAACTGCGGTCAGATGGGGCAGAACTTTTAATGTTTCTTAACCACATGGAAAAGATTTCTATTTGTGAAATAGATAAAGGTACTGGAGCTCTGAATGTGCTGTATTCTGTAAAGGGCAAAATCACTGACGGGGACAGATTGAAAAGGAAGCAATTTCATGCATCTGTCATCGATAGTGTTACTAAAAAGAGACAGCTCAAAGACATACCAGTTCAACAGATAACCTATACTATGGATACTGAAGACTCCGAAGGAAATCTTACTACATGGCTCATTTGTAATAGGTCAGGTTTTTCAAGTATGGAAAAAGTGTCAAAGAGTGTTATATCGGCTCACAAGAACCAAGATATCACTCTGTTCCCACGTGGCGGAGTTGCTGCCTGCATTACTCACAACTATAAAAAGCCCCACAGGGCCTTCTGTTTCTTGCCCCTCTCTTTGGAGACGGGATTACCATTTCATGTGAATGGCCATTTTGCTCTAGATTCAGCCAGGAGAAATCTGTGGCGGGACGATAATGGAGTTGGTGTTCGCAGTGACTGGAATAACAGTTTAATGACAGCATTAATAGCGCCTGCATACGTTGAATTACTAATCCAGCTGAAAAAGCGCTATTTCCCTGGTTCTGACCCAACATTATCAGTTTTACAGAGCACGCCTATTCATGTTGTAAAGGATACTTTAAAGAAGTTTTTATCATTTTTCCCAGTTAACAGGCTTGACCTACAACCAGATTTATATTGTCTAGTGAAAGCTCTTTACAGTTGCATTCATGAAGACATGAAACGTCTTCTCCCTGTTGTACGGGCTCCAAATATTGATGGCTCAGATTTACACTCTGCAGTTATAATTACCTGGATTAATATGTCTACTTCAAATAAAATCAGACCGTTTTTTGACAACTTACTGCAGGATGAATTACAACACCTTAAAAATGCAGATTATAACATCACAACCCGCAAGACTGTAGCGGAGAATGTCTACAGACTAAAACACCTACTTTTAGAAATTGGTTTCAACTTGGTTTATAACTGTGATGAAACTGCCAATCTATACCACTGTCTTATAGACGCAGATATTCCTGTCAGTTACGTCACTCCTGCTGATGTTAGGGCTTTTTTAATGACCTTTTCTTCTCCTGACACCAACTGCCACATTGGGAAGCTGCCTTGTCGCCTCCAGCAGACTAACCTAAAGCTTTTTCATAGTTTAAAACTTTTAGTGGACTATTGTTTTAAGGATGCAGAAGAAAATGAAATTGAAGTGGAGGGACTGCCCCTTCTCATTACACTAGACAGTGTTTTGCAAACTTTTGATGCGAAACGACCCAAGTTTCTGACAACATATCATGAGTTGATTCCATCCCGCAAAGACTTGTTCATGAATACGTTATATTTGAAATACAGTAGTATTTTATTGAACTGTAAGGTGGCAAAAGTGTTTGACATTTCCAGCTTTGCGGATTTGTTATCCTCTGTGCTGCCTCGTGAGTATAAGACCAAAAATTGTACAAAGTGGAAGGACAATTTTGCAAGTGAGTCTTGGCTTAAGAATGCATGGCATTTCATCAGCGAGTCTGTAAATGTGAAAGAAGATCAAGAAGAAACACAACCAACATTTGACATTGTTGTTGATACCCTAAAAGACTGGGCCTTGCTTCCTGGAATGAAGTTCACCGTTTCAGCCAACCAGCTTGTAGTTCCTGAAGGTGACGTTCTGCTTCCTTTGAGTCTCATGCACATTGCAGTTTTTCCAAATGCCCAAAGTGATAAAGTTTTTCATGCTCTCATGAAAGCTGGCTGTATTCAACTTGCCTTGAACAAAATCTGCTCCAAAGACAGTGCATTTGTTCCTCTGTTGTCATGTCACACAGCAAACATAGAGAGCCCCACAAGCATTTTAAGGGCTGTACATTACATGGTTCAGACTTCAACATTTAGAACTGAAAAATTAGTAGAAAATGACTTTGAAGCCCTTTTGATGTATTTCAACTGCAATTTGAGTCACTTGATGTCCCAAGATGACATAAAAATTTTGAAGTCTCTTCCATGCTACAAATCCATCAGTGGTCGCTATATGAGCCTTGCAAAATTTGGAACATGCTATGTACTCACAAAAAGTATCCCTTCAACTGAAGTGGAAAAATGGACACAATCATCGTCGTCTGCATTTCTTGAAGAAAAAATACACCTAAAAGAACTATATGAGGTGCTTGGCTGTGTGCCTGTAGATGATCTTGAGGTATACTTGAAACACCTTTTACCAAAAATTGAGAATCTCTCATATGATGCAAAATTAGAGCACTTGATCTATCTTAAGAATAGATTATCAAGTATTGAGGAACTGTCAGAAATCAAGGAACAACTTTTTGAAAAACTGGAAAGTTTATTGATAATCCATGATGCTAACAGTCGACTAAAGCAAGCAAAACATTTCTATGATAGAACAGTGAGAGTTTTTGAAGTTATGCTTCCCGAAAAATTGTTTATTCCTAAGGACTTCTTTAAAAAATTGGAACAACTTATAAAGCCCAAAAATCAAGCCACGTTTATGACCTCATGGGTGGAATTCTTACGAAACATCGGACTGAAATACATACTTTCCCAGCAGCAGTTGCTGCAGTTTGCTAAGGAAATCAGTGTGAGAGCTAATACGGAAAACTGGTCTAAGGAAACATTGCAAAATACAGTTGATATCCTGCTCCATCATATATTCCAAGAACGAATGGATTTATTATCTGGAAATTTCCTGAAAGAACTTTCTTTAATACCATTCTTGTGTCCTGAGCGGGCCCCTGCCGAATTCATTAGGTTTCATCCTCAGTACCAAGAGGTCAATGGAACACTTCCTCTCATAAAGTTCAATGGAGCACAGGTAAACCCCAAATTTAAGCAGTGTGATGTGCTCCAGCTCCTTTGGACGTCCTGCCCTATTCTTCCAGAGAAAGCCACACCCTTGAGTATCAGAGAACAAGAAGGTAGTGAACTTGGTCCACAAGAACAACTCGAACAAGTTTTAAGCATGCTTAATGTGAACCTGGATCCTCCTCTTGATAAGGTCATTAATAACTGCAGAAACATATGCAACATAACTACTTTGGATGAAGAGATGGTAAAAACTAGAGCAAAGGTCTTAAGGAGCATATATGAATTTCTCAGTGCAGAAAAAAGGGAGTTTCGGTTTCAACTGCGGGGGGTTGCTTTTGTGATGGTAGAAGATGGTTGGAAACTCCTGAAGCCCGAGGAGGTAGTGATAAATCTAGAATATGAATCTGATTTTAAACCTTACTTGTACAAGCTACCTTTAGAACTGGGCACATTTCACCAGTTGTTTAAACATCTAGGGACCGAAGATATTATTTCAACGAAGCAATATGTTGAAGTGTTGAGCCGCATATTCAAAAATTCTGAAGGAAAACAGCTAGATCCTAATGAAATGCGCACAGTTAAGAGAGTAGTTTCTGGCTTGTTCAAGAGTCTGCAGAATGATTCAGTCAAGGTGAGAGGTGATCTGGAGAATGTACGAGACCTCGCACTTTACCTTCCAAGCCAGGATGGCAGACTGGTGAAGTCCAGCATCTTAGTGTTTGATGACGCACCACATTACAAAAGTAGAATCCAGGGGAATATTGGTGTGCAGATGTTGGTTGACCTTAGCCAGTGCTACTTAGGGAAGGACCATGGCTTTCATACTAAATTGATAATGCTCTTTCCTCAAAAACTTAGACCCCGTTTACTGAGCAGTATACTTGAAGAGCAGTTAGATGAAGAGACTCCCAAAGTTTGTCAGTTTGGAGCGTTGTGTTCTCTTCAGGGCAGATTGCAGTTACTCTTGTCTTCTGAACAGTTCATCACGGGACTGATTAGAATTATGAAACATGAAAATGATAATGCTTTCCTGGCCAATGAAGAAAAAGCCATAAGACTTTGCAAAGCCCTAAGAGAAGGATTGAAAGTGTCCTGTTTTGAAAAGCTTCAAACAACATTAAGAGTTAAAGGTTTTAATCCTATTCCCCACAGTAGAAGTGAAACTTTTGCTTTTCTGAAGAGATTTGGTAATGCAGTCATTCTGCTATACATACAGCACTCAGACAGTAAGGACATTAACTTTTTGTTAGCATTGGCAATGACGCTGAAGTCGGCAACGGACAATTTGATTTCTGACACCTCATATTTAATTGCAATGCTAGGATGCAATGATATTTACAGGATCAGTGAGAAGCTTGACAGTTTAGGAGTAAAATATGACTCTTCAGAACCATCAAAACTTGAACTTCCAATGCCTGGCACCCCAATACCTGCTGAAATCCATTATACTCTGCTTATGGATCCAATGAATGTTTTTTACCCAGGAGAGTATGTTGGGTACCTTGTCGATGCCGAAGGTGGTGATATCTATGGATCATACCAGCCAACATACACATACGCGATTATTGTACAAGAAGTTGAAAGAGAAGATGCTGATAATTCTAGTTTTCTGGGCAAGATATATCAGATTGATATTGGCTATAGTGAATATAAAATAGTTAGCTCTCTCGATCTGTATAAGTTTTCAAGGCCCGAGGAAAGCTCTCAGAGCAGAGACAGTGCCCCTTCTACACCCACCAGCCCCACCGAGTTCGTAGCCCCTGGTCTACGAAGCATCCCTCCTCTTTTCTCCGGTAGAGAGAGCCACAAGACCTCTTCTTCAAAACATCATTCCCCCAAAAAGCTCAAGGTGAATTCTTTACCAGAAATCTTAAAAGAAGTGACATCAGTGGTGGAGCAAGCTTGGAAGCTTCCAGAATCTGAAAGAAAAAAGATTATTAGGCGGTTGTATTTGAAATGGCACCCCGACAAAAACCCAGAGAATCACGACATTGCTAATGAAGTGTTTAAACATTTGCAGAACGAAATCAACAGACTAGAGAAACAGGCTTTTCTAGATCAAAATGCAGACAGAGCCTCAAGGCGGACATTTTCAACCTCGGCATCCCGGTTTCAGTCAGACAAGTACTCATTTCAGAGATTTTATACTTCATGGAATCAAGAAGCAACAAGCCATAAATCTGAAAGGCAACAACAAAATAAAGAAAAAAGCACACCTTCAGCTGGCCAGACTTACTCTCAGAGGTTCTTCGTTCCCCCCACTTTCAAGTCAGTTGGTAATCCAGTTGAGGCACGGAGATGGTTAAGACAAGCCAGAGCCAATTTTTCAGCTGCCAGGAATGACCTTCATAAAAATGCCAACGAGTGGGTATGTTTTAAGTGTCACCTCTCTACCAAATTAGCTCTGATCGCTGCTGACTATGCCATGAGAGGGAAGTCCGATAAGGATGTCAAGCCCACCGCACTTGCACAGAAAATAGAGGAGTACAGTCAGCAGCTTGAAGGACTGACAAATGACGTCCACACATTGGAGGCTTATGGTGTGGACAGTTTAAAAACAAGATACCCTGATTTGCTTCCTTTCCCACAGATCCCAAATGACAGGTTCACTTCTGAGGTTGCTATGAGGGTGATGGAATGTACTGCCTGTATCATCATAAAACTTGAAAATTTTATACAACAAAAAGTGTGAAGGTATTTAAAAAAAAAAAAAAAAGCAGAGCTAGAGCTTGACTGTGTCATAACTCAAATGTGAAGTGCTCTACTTCCTTAGGCTTTGTTGCCAGTTCTTTAAGAATTGTATAAAGCACATTGCAGATTGCTGGGAAGAACTTCGGGGCTGTTGTTAATGTGAAAATCAGTGGAGGACCCTGCCTGAATCTGAAGGAGAACTATTTTGAAGATGGTGAGCTGCAGAATTGCTAGATGTATTTGAATGGCTAGGATGGCACATTATTGAACTGCACTTTATGTAACCAAAGCTTAGCGGTTTGTTAGATAAGAGTCTGTGTATGTCTGTGATCAGGATGGAGTTACTTTTCTGTTTTTAACATGGTGTTTTTGAAGGAGCTAATGAAACACTGGACATATCATTGGTTTAAACAAATAAGGGGAATTAAGTCTTTGGCGTTGATCACTTCTTTAATTGGATCCTCTTTTGGATGCATTATTATCAGCTGGATCTGATTATGAATTTGTTGCAATTTTACATCTTAAATACTCAGTACATTTATAAAATGGTACAGTATTTTAATCCTGAATATTACTTGATTAAGAGTATGCAGATAGTACTTCTTAGGGTGCACTGAGTGCACTTTACATCTTTATTTTAAATGGTTTTTTACACTTTATGTTTACAGGCTTCCTATTTCATGAAGGTAACATATGGAAAAAAAATGGTGGCAGTTCTTATCACCAGATGTTAATATTGTGTCCAAGAACTGCTTACCAAAACAACATTTATCAATGGTTAGAACATTTGCTTTCTGTTTGTACATATTTTCCACAAATATCATAATTTGTATAGCGTGATTGAACAGGATGCAATCTTTCGTTGTCTAAAAGGTGCTGCAGTTAAAAAAAAAAATCTCTTCTTTCAACATGGCACTTAGTGGAGTTTTTTGGATTTTACTTTGAAAACATTAAAAAAAAAGTGTAAAATCATTGTGACAATATCCAGTAGCTTATAAAAGAGGAATTGTCAGCTTGCATTTTCCCCATGAATGATTCAGAACTGACATTTGATTTTCATCCTGTTTGAGTGTCCTACTATACTGTACTTCGGCATATTTCTTTTGCAGAATGTAAATGAAAGGTAATGATAATTAGTTTATATAAGTGTGCTGGCTGTAAATGATGCTGAATATAAATTTTATGCAATTAAGGGCTTATGGAACATATGAAAACTTTTTTACTTTTATGGTAATAAGGAATGTTTGTGCCTCGACTATTGTATTGCTTCTGGATGTGAAGCTATGTAATTATTTCTGCTATTATATTAAGTGCCATACTTTTAATAAAGCAAATGTACATATCAAATTATTGTAACTGGTATTTCCTGAAAATCAAACTTAGTATCTTCCTATATAACATTTTGATATATGCATATAGGTGTATTTATTGGCAATATTGAGGATAGAATTTTTTATTATATTTTATATTGGCATTTTAGCACATTCTTTTTTTATGATTGAGTATAAAGTATTTGATATATACTGGGTTTATTAAGTGCTGATTTAGTTAAGAGTTTTATTTTCCCTTTTTGGGGAATAAGATTAGCTGATATATATGGTATGTATATATATACACACACATACATACATACATATATGTATGCACACACACACACATATATATGTATTTGGATGTAGATACATTAAATATTATGGTTCTTCCATAGGTAGAGGCTGAATTGGTATTTACCTTGCCTCAGGAGGGGGCTGCATGTCTGGGGCTAATTTATGCTTGAGCCCTAACAGAAAATGTTCATCTTTATACCGGAGGCACAGGTCTTCAAAACTAGGCAGACCAGGGCGAAGAGTTTTCTGGGGCATACCAGATTCTGGGTCTTCAGCTTTCTGGGATGTCTTAAAAAGTGCTTGCTATTTTGAAACTCAGATTCAGTACTTGGAATATATTTTATTGTTTTTTGATATTAAAATGTACACAGAAAACCTTGTCTGGCGGACATTGGGCTAGTTGATCTAGTTGGAGTTCCCGTTTTTTTTTTCCTATACTTAAAAAAAAAAAAGGTTCACAATCCCTTATATACAACCCTTGGATCCAAATGTATTTCAGAATTTGGATTTTAGAAGTTAATACAAACATTCCCATCCAGGTTGATAGCACTCTTAAACACGATATTTCTGCTGTGAAACCTATGAATACTCACCCTAACTGGAATACATAGGCCTGATAAATAACCTCACCTAAATTCCCGTCAGATCTCGCCACCAGTAGTTTGCAGCAGACATATATGGAGGGTGTGCCTATTTTTAGAGCTTTTTAGATTTTGAAATTCAGGGTAAGGAATTTTTGATGTGAACTAACTTTATTATTTTATGCTTTCCCACTATTTCCCTTTTCTTATTAAAAGGAAAGTGGAAACAGCCTGTGTGGGGAGTAGCTGTTCCTGAGTAGCACACGGTCTAGCAAGGATTTGGAACAGGCTTTCCTGCATTCCAGAGCAGGTTGTGTGCTGCCAGATGAGCAAGGGAGAAAAGCATCCCCCGTGGGCTGGCGGAACTGTTCATAGCATCTGCCAGGAAACTCAGGGAGAACCTGTGCAGCCCGGGTAGTTTAGAAAGCAGTGGGGAATGCGACTCTTGATTTCTGGGTTGTGAGTTTGAGCCCCACACCGGGCATGGAGATTACTTAAAAGACACTGGGGAGGGTACGTGCTATGGTGAGCGCTGTGAATTGTGTAAGACTGATGAATCACAGACCTGTACCTCTGAAACAAATAATACATTATATATTAATAAAAATAATTTAAAAAAACAAAAATAAATTAAAAATAAATATAAAAAATGAATGAATGAATGAATAAAAAAATAAAAAGCAGTGGGGAGTTGGTTGGGGGTGGGGTGGGAGTGCCAAGAGCCCAAGGATGACCTTGGCAAAATGTTCAAGTAGTGTTTAACAAAGAGCAGTTGTTCACGGGTCTGGTGGTCTGATGTGCGGGTGTGGAATTCTCTTCCTTGGCGCCAGTCGACATCTTCCGTACTTCACATGTTCTGTAGCTTTCAAGGATAAAATTTGTAGTGCTGGTAGAAAAGAGCAATTATAGAAGATTTTAATTAGTTCTGTATTCATCAGGGTTCTACCAGAGAAAGAACCAGGAGGAGACGTCCAGAAACAGATAGATGGAGAGATCTGTTTCCGGGAAGTGACCGGTGACCGTGGGGGTGGCGCTGGCGGCCGCCACAGGCTGCGCACACTCGGCCGGGGCTGAAGCTGCAGACTGCCCATGGAATGTCCTCACGCTTTGGTCCCCAAAGCCTTTTTCCGTTCTCTTGTTTGATCAAATATGGCTTAAAGTAGTGCCATTCATTCATTCATTTGAAAATGGCCCCTGGGCACCAAGTGCAGGCGTTCCGTCAGGTGTTGGGGACGTGAAGGTGCACACTCCATCCTGGAAGTGAAGCTGTGCTATCTATTCAGTTAAGAATGGATTTTGACTTAGCGGTGCCCTTAGGTCTTCTTGTTCCGCCTGCATGTTTACGCCTGATACAAAAGCTTATTTGGTTTTGAAACAACAGCAAATCTGAAACGGAATTTAAAATAGGACAAAATGCTAAAGCTGAGTAGGAGTTGATGTGTTAAATCAGGGAAGGAAGGGACAAAAAACTAGAGAGACACCACCTAACAGCCTTAGTATGAAGGGCTCTGCCTTTCAGAAGTGCTTCTGCTCTCCTTCACTGATCCCCAAAGCAGTGGAGATTGACCTGTGGCTGGACTTGGGTGGGGAGGACCTGAACACATGTAGCTCAACCCTTTTACTTTGAATTTGGCTGCCTTCAGAACAGGAGCATCTGTCCACGCTCTTCCATGTGGCGAGCTATGGGAGTCAGGGGCCCACAGTTCTCCCTGGGACGGCAGAGGTTCCTGTGATATTCGGGTCTTAGGGGCGTCCATTTTGCTGCAAGTCAAACTTTTTTACTGTTAAAGCTGACATTTTGATCTTCATCATTCTGACTTGTGCCTACTCAGCTGGTTTGGAAGTTGAAAAAGAAATAAGGGCTATTTTTTGAGGTCACTCAAATATCAACACTTAATAGTCTACAATCACTTAGTATATATACTGTTAGTGTACATAGGTCATTAGGTATGTTCGTTAGGTATGTTCATAATCATGACCTTGGGCTTTTAATGAAAATTTAAATTACATTGCATAACGTGTTTAAAAAGACAGGTTTATGTAATATATTTTATAATATAGCCTATCTAAAAGTTTTGATTCTAACCAGAAATAAATTCCTTATCATTCTGGAGAATGGCACCTATCCACAACAACTTCTTTCATGATGATTCCAAATAACAAAGGAGAAAAAAAATCTACATCTTTGATTTAAAGGGTTTTATCCTCCATAATTTCTCCTTGATTCTTTTTCTTGACCTTGTGTCAACCAAGCTTGAAGACATTTGTTTTGCACAAACATGGAGCAAGAGAGTAAATATGACCAAACAAAGGCAGTGTTACTTACTAGGACAGTAGGAATGCTGTAGCAAGAAAGCAAACATTTATTTAAGAAATCAGGACTTAACTAAATGGAAAAGTGAATACCAATTTATAACCTAAAAACACCCACCCCCTGTGAAATTTTAGGTGCATTATATTTAGAGTCGAGTTTGTTCTTAACTGCTCAGGACACACCTAATTTTTTTTTGTAATTTCAAGTGTTTATGCACATAACAGTTCGAAAATCCAGGATTTGTTATAAGCGGGCTATGCTGTTAAATGACCTTGTTAAAACAGCATGAGAAATCAAGAGTTCACTCTTCCACTTTCTCTCAGTTCTGAGACCACAGAAAATGAATCTGAACTCATGTTTACAGTTATAAATCCTATAAATAGAAAGTTGCAATGCTCTTGGTCCTACCACATCTTGTGCTACTTGGAGATCCTAATTATAACAACTGGTAAAACACCAAGCCAAACCAAACCAAACTCACCAGTCTTTGTGATGACTGGCACTTTACAAAGTCAGTGAGTGGCTTACACAAGGCTAGCCTGTTTTCATAGGTTCAGTGTGTCCTATTTGACTTATATAGCAACACATACTACCAGTTGGTATTAAATCTACTTTCAAAAATGAAGAGAGTGATTCTATGAAGTAACATCAAGTCTGTTACTTTGTGTAAGAGGTAAATGCACAGGCTGGGCCATTAGGAGTCCCACCACCTACAAGCTGTGTGATCCTGGTGGACTTTGGTTTCTTCACTTGTCAAAGAATATCATCCCATCTACACAATTCTCACGTAGGCTGGTGTTTGGATGGAATGAAACAACATACCAGAGATTTTTGAAATGAAAACAACTGTTCACATGTAGGGTCACATTTCAGTTTAATTTCACTAGCTACCATCTGACCTTCTGACTTGTCCTAGCTGAACCTTTTTTAATTACCAGTAACTTGGGGGAAAATATTACCTCAAAGCGCTGTTGTGGGGATTAAAGAAAGGAAGACAAACTGAAGTTTGTGAAAAATGTAGGTTGATTTTTATTGCTTATAACTGTATATAAAGGAAACATGATTAGTTTTGTATAATTTATTCCTTTGACTACATACTGAAAATCAGATCAACCCAAGTCCCCTCAAAACCTGAAGATTTCTTGTGAAACCTGACACACTTTGCATTAAAATGAGAGAACTTGTGGGTTGGAGTGATATAGTGGGAACACCACACAGAACTTTGGGGGCATTTTAGTATTGACCAATGCTACTTTTATGGGGAGTTAGATAGTCACAGTTGAATGGCATAAATTAATTCCACACAGCAATTCAATATTCCATTGTAGATCGATTTTCTACAAGAAAGAAAAAGAAAAGTCACAATGGCTTTGATGAAAATAAACCTAGTGGAATAAAGACTTTTTTTTTGTTGCTATCGCTAGACTTTTGTGTCTAATATGTGCACACCATTTCTGAGATCATGGATTTTCATCAGAACACCTTCACTGGTACATTTTTCTGAGTTCCTTTTGAAAGTGTGCCGTCCTACTTCCTATCCACCATCCACCAGGATGTCAAGTTGCTTGGTGTGAAGGCTTGAGGTCGGCATCTGTAAAGCTCAATGAAATGAGGCAGGTGCTCCGTGGAAGATGCAGGTGGTTTATAGACAGATGTGACTGTTTTCGTGGCATGTGGTACCCACGCCAGCCACAGACAGATAAAGCTTCCCATCTGGACACACACAGATTTCATAGAGTCTTTGTGAGCTGCCGGCGGCACCCTGAGTCCCCTGAACCAACTTGGGTAAACACACAGTTTCAGCATCAAGCACAAGCTGTTTGGGAGAAAACGAGAGATGAAGTGGTAAAAGAGAATGGACATGATAGTGTGAAACTCATATCTCAAAATGCTCCAAACAGATTAGTTTCTTCTCTGCATAGAAAATGAAATAGGCACCTTAAGTCATTATCAGAGTCTTTTAAAGTCTATTTCTATTTTCCATTCAGGCAGGGGCTTAATAATTCCTTCTCCAAATTGAAGTTTTTTTTTTTAACCCATTGTGCTAGTTGAGCTAGGAAGATTTATGTGCTATACTAAAAATACATTTCAGAATTATCTGAAAAAAGGTTTTAATTCACATTTATCTTGTGACCTATTTTGACTTTATGCTAAATCACCTTCTCTACCCCATTAGGATAAAGTACCAGCCGCAGAAATAAATTCATCTTAATAATTTTTACCTGTGAATGTTGGAATTTCTGCTGATTTTGTTTTCCTATGAGAGGCAATTAACTTCATCCTATTAGCTGCCAACCATTTCCCTAACTTCTCTTAGATCTAGAAAAGCAGTAGACACACAGACTAAAGCCAACTAAAATTAAATGAAAGCTATTGGGGGTTTTGTTCCTATGACAGCTTAGTTACACTGAAATGTAAACAGATGGCCATTAATTGAGGTTTGGAAATCTTTTTGGGAACGAAGAACTCTTCCACTGAGTAGCCCAATTTTACCCATGCCAGGGCGCTCCTTATTAGAAGGAATTAAAGCATGTCATGGACGGGCATAATGTTGTGCCTTGCAAATAAGTTTGGACTCTTCTTTTATTTTCCATACTCTCATCCATGAACTCTACTCTTTTCATAAACCGATGCTTGCAGTCTGTACGCCCTCTTGGGAAGCTGACCACTGCCATGGGCAGCAGTGGGTGGAAAAATATTAAAAGCAAAGCTTTACCTTGTGGTCTGGGACACTGTCATAGTAAAAGAAATGAAATATGTATTGTATTTTTTTTTTTTAAACGCAGAACCTACTTACGCTATTGTCCAGAGCTTTGGGTTCTGTGGCTAGTTGGTTTTTGCTAATGTGCTTTACCTTTTCCTTGTTGGCTTCTTTGCTTTCCTTTCTTATGGTTAATCAGTGACTTTGTTTTCTAGTTGTTATTTTTTTATTGCTCTTCCAGAAAACTCTAGTCACTGGCAATCCACATACCCTTTCCTTGCTCACCTTCGTTTATCTTTATAGGAATATATCTTGTGGGAAGCCAGATATCCCCACACTTTGAGCTAGCTTCCAGTAATAAGGGACATCAGCTTATGAGTCAGGCTATGTGCTGCTATAAAATTGGCAACTTATTCACGGAAATAAGTGAGGCTATTTCAAAATTAAAATTAGCATATTTTTCAAGGTAATATATTTTAAGTATGCAGTGACATTATAATTTAGTAATGAGATTCCAAAATGCTTGACTTCCATTTTTGCATTTATCTGCTCTTGGCATCATAACTTCTTCAGTTACAACTTGAAGGGGCTTCACCGGATGTCTTTTATATTCCACTAGCAGCCTGCCATTGGACGGGTCCTGTCCACACTCATGAGCTGCCTCTCATGTCCTCCATGTGCTCCCTCAACCACACCTTCCTCTTAATATCAGATTAATATAATAATTTCAAAATGTTGCCACCCATATTACCACATTGCTTCTCACAGCACTGTGACATAGTTAAGCAAATATTATTTTCCTTATTTGACAAATGAGAAGACAGGTCCAGGTCTGGAGAGGCCTGTTAGGTTTCCTGAACTCAGATGGGTAATTCATGAATTTATCTAGTACTAGAACAATCAATGTTGAGTAGCAAGTGCTCTACTGCCTCATTATGACTTTGGCTTATATCAGCGATGTTTTATTTCTGGACTTGAAGTTCCAGATTTTATCCTTATTGTGGTTGACTTTTAAAGCTCCTATTTTTCATATTTAATTTTTGTTTAAACATAATTTGATGTGAGCAAGCATAGGGCTCGAGGCAACAACCAATAATGGTTGTCATTTACAGGTAAGTCCCAGTGACTGCCATATTGAGAGAAGTTGGATCAGTAGGTAATTGAAGAACTGATAGTCTCTGTCTGCTCTGAAAGTCATCAGGACATACAACAGGAGCTTCATATACCAAACTCACCATTCCATCACTACTTTGAAAAATGATATCCATTTGAGAAAGAGCCTCAATTTTCCCAGCATGAGCTTTAATATGAACACCCTTTGGGGCATCCATGCTTAGACTCCGTGTGGGGGATTCTAACCTGAAATGAGGGAAAGAAGCAACAAAAAATAGTATTAAAAAAAAGCTACCCCAGGAATCCCTCATTGAATGGCTTTGCGTAGAAAATACAATTAACAAAGCATATAGTATCATGATGTCATTCTTGAATGCTAATATAGTGTACATTCTTTATTGATAAATCCAGAAATAATGTGCAGTAAAGAAATTAACTTCCCATCAGTAAGAATCTACAAAATTAGTATCCTCTAAAAACAGATAAAAACATTACACAACTCTACCCCAACATAGTAGTCTCAGATGGCAGGGTTAAGCACGCTGCATATCACACCAGAAGAAAATGCAATTTGTGAATAACTTTGTAAAACTTTGTAGTGAAAACACAAACCTGTCCAGGAAGAAGACAAACTTAAGGGTAAGACATTCATTTGCTACCTCTTCATAAAGTAGAATGTAAGCTTAGTCTTTAGGTTTTGTATGTATTTATTTATTTTTTAATTTAGGAGGATTACAGGGCACATGTGAAGATTTCTTTTGGGAAAATACTGAACTGTTAGGGTTGGGAAACAGAATGGAGACTGCCCCAGCTGGCTTTGTTTTTGTATAATTTATCAGAATCTCCTTGTGACTAAGTCAAACATAGAGAACCAGGAGTATATGGACCAGAGAAATTCTATTTGCTTCTGCCTGAAAAATACTAAATTTCCACCAGGTGGCATAACATGATCACTTGAAAGATTTTTCAGCTACTCTAACCCAACCCAACCTGACCCGACCCAACTCAACCCAACCCAGCCCAACCCAACCCAACTCAACCCAACCCAATGCAACTCAATCCAACCCAACCCAACCCAACCCAACCCAAGCCAACCCAACCCTAATCAACCCAACCCAACCCTACCCAACTCAACTCAACCCAACCTAACCCAACTCAACCCAACCCAACCCAACAATCTGAAAGGCTGATTTGATTGAAATGTTTAAAGATCAATGAAGTGGAACAGGATACCAAACAGTGTGTAATTCTCTCACAGCAGGTAGGATTAAGAGTAGGCATGGGTAGGAGAGAGAAAGCAGAGTGGCTCCAGAGGAAAGAAGTACCTGGGTCATTGATTTGCATTTGAACTGACTGAATATTTATTCAGTAGATGTTTAGCTCAGAGGAATTGCTGCCTTTAATTGGCAAGTTTTTGTCTACCACTATTTGTTACAGAAAACAAAGTTTCATTTTCTTACATACATCTTAATATGTAAAATTTGATCTGTTGTACATTTTGAAATTTATATTTACTTTGAGTACAAGGAAACACTTAGAGACATTTATAGAATTTGTTGGTCAAATTATGTTAAGCTTAGGTTATGGGGAAACGCTTAGATACATCTAGATGATTTGGTCTGCTGATTGCCTGCCCATTTTGCTAGTTGTCTACATTTTTCCTGCCTGGATTGATAGGAAAAAAGGGGAAGGGGATGGGGAAGGAAAAGAAGGGAGGAAGACATGTAAGCAACTTGTAGAGGTCTGGTCCATTTCAGGCAATCCATTTGTAAATTTGAAGATCCTAAGGAAGGTGAGTTTGTTTCAAAGATCAGTCATCAAACAACAAAATAACCTCAATAGGACCAACTACTAGTTTTAAACCATATTATAATATGGTGCTTCTGGAATAGCAAATTTCTTCCCCTTTGTATCATTTCTAGCCTTGAAGATGAAATATGTCAGTTCAGCACAAGTTGGGACACATTTTATCAAAAAGGTTGTGATTAGAATGTTCTGAAGTATACATTTTCATGAACACACTGAACAGCAGTCAGATATAAAGCAACTCAGTTTTTTTCTCTTTTGTTATATTTTAGTTTGCTAGTTAGATATCCAACCCTTTCTTCAAATATGTAAATATATAAATATTTACTCATGACTTATGTGAGGAACAAAAAATTTTGAACAGTGACCCAGAAATATACCAAATAAATAAGCTGTGTGTTTATACACACACACACACACACACACACACACACACATATATATATATATAGGTATACTTGCCCTTTGCCCATATTCACTTTTGCATTCAGAAAATATAACTAGTCAAGCATGTATGATTGTAATAGTTATTGCTCATGATTTTAAGCTCTTTCAGGCTTACAGTAAGTCTAAATTTTGTAAATAGGATGAGAGACTGGGAAGCATAAATACAAATTGACAAGAAAAGCTGGGACAAGAAAAGCTAGAGGCAGCACTGGGCAAATCAGGCAAGGACTAGATTATGTCCACTGTTAGGCCATGCTGACCACTAGACTATGTTAACTGTGTTGGTCTTTAATCTAAAAGTGTGGGGAATAATGTATTTAGTCATTTAACCCTTAAGTCCCTATCATGTGCTTTTCTAGATTTGTAGAAAAACAGTAGCAAAAAGGCAGACAGGCTTCCTGCCCTTAGGAATCTAACATTCAAGAAGCTTAAAGGATGTAAGCAGAGGAATAACAAGATTCCATTTTTGCTTTAAAAATATCACTCTATAAAGACCTGTCAAGACAGATGAACAGATGCAGAGCTCTGCCCTCAGCCCCCAATTACATATAAATGCTGGATAAAATACAATAAAAAACATTAAAACACATACTAGGCAGAAATAACAACAACAACAAAAACAAACCCAGAAAAACAAAGGGCATTTTCATAGTGCCAGAACCGAAGAAACTCGTAACCAGAGTGATGAGTGGGAGTTGAAATGCTGGAGCCCTTGGAGGTAATGGGCAGATAAATGCCTTGTGGTCTGGTATTTTAAATCTCTACAGGGAAGGAGTTGTGGCCAACTGTGGGGGGGCATGGGAAGAGTGTTTGGAAATGGGCTCTGGGCATACAGATGGGAGTTAAAACACAGTACGATAAGAACCCTAAAGCAGGCTGCTCTTTCTGGAATGTGAACAGGAAGTCTTAAATCATGCCCTATTGTAGAAGCCAAATCCACACACTATTCAGGCCTTGTATCAGCCCAACCTGAGAAATACCTGTGAACGCTGGCTTCAGAACAGTGCCCCCTGCAGGACCCTGGCAGAAGCGAGTGGGAAACTGACATTAAAGGCAAATGTTAAGAGTCCCCGTGAGAACTGCACCTAGATGAAGGGCCAAAGAGGATGAGCTCTCAGACAGAATTTTCAAACCACATGGGAGAATCTGTCAACATGAGGAACTAGAGATAATAGAGCAGTCAGAAAGGGACTAACACTAAGCTTAGAGCATCCAAAGAGATAAATTAACACTCACAGAACAAGACCAGAATAGAAAAAGAAAGATTTAAAAACGAGGTAAGTAGAAATTAATGAAATAAAAAAATTAAAGTCTTCTGGTAGACTGAATAGTAGACATGCCATATATCAAAAGAGAATAGGACACTGTAATGTAGATTTGGTATTTCTGTGGGAAAACAAGAAATGTAAAATTTGAAATGCACAATTAATGTTTTTAAATGCATAAAATAAAGTACAGAATTTCAAAGGAAACTAATGACTCTTAAATACAAATGTAAACATTACTTAAATGGGTGATATAGCAATTTATGAGCTTACTTGTTAATTAAATAAGATATGGCCAAAGGGCTTACAACTACTATAATTTCAAAGCAGTAAAGAGTATGTAATGTATTTTGAGATACTTGCTATAACCTTCATGTGATATTAAAGTATCTCTGGCTTCTACAGATTAAAAAAATCAAAGAAACTGCTAATTCTACTGTGGTTTGTTATCTCTCATTTATAGTTGAAGGGATGCTAAATTTCAATTAGAGGTCAGTGAAAATGAAGGATTTTTTTTTTCACATTCAAAATCATTAACCCACTAAATTCTATTCTTGGACACCCAAGGGATCCACAGACCACAAGTTAAGAACACCTATACTCTAGAGAATGAGAAGACACAGATATGAAGAGGTAATGTTTAATCATTTCCAAAATTGAAAAATAACATGAGTTCCTAAAACTGAAGAGGTATATTGATATCCAAGTACAAATTAAGACACATCCAGAACCCAAACACTTTCTGGTAAAACTGCAAAACATTAAGATTATGAGAAGGTCTTAAAAGTATTCAGAATGAAAATCAAATTGCTTATTTACCAAAGACCCAAAAGTAATGAATAGTATCTTAAAAATGCCAGTGTAAAATTATTGTCAGTCTAGAAATATATCCCAACTTAGCCATCTTTCAGCTATGAAGGGACTAGACATCTCAGGCCCAGAAGGAAAAGTTTATTGTCTATGCAGATCATCACTGAAGAAAGTACTTATAGAAACTAAAACCAGAAGAAATGAGTATTTTGGAAGAAGCAGCGATGGACATTAGAAAAATCAACACAGCGTGTGGGTAAAGCTAAATCTTTATTGCCTGAAAAACAGCCAGAGAGATGAGTAAAAGCAAAGTTGAAACAAAACAACACACAAAGTGAAATTTGGGTGGGAATAACTTTCTAAAATTTTGGTATAATTTGAAAAGAGAATGATAATGACAAACTTAGAAAGTATTAATTTATCTCCATGCATATAAAATATAAAGGATAATCATTAAAAGAATGAAACCAGAACCACTAGAGAGAAATATGGCAGGGAGAATAAGGAGAAGTTTAATAACCGAACCAAAGGTCAGAAAGAAGAAAAAATGAAAAGAAAAAGCACAGTAAATTAAACATGACATCACAGAAATATGTCAAATAAATCAGTGATCATAATAAATATAAGTAGTTAAATTCACCTATTAAAAGTTAGAAACTTTACTGTAGGGGATAAAATCTCAAATCCAGAAATTTAATCCCTAGAGAAACAACTGAAACATAATAATACACCCCACATGAAAAAGCAAATCTGGTTGGATTAAAGACCTAAATATGAAAAATGAAAGTGTTTTTGAAAGAATTCACTTCCTTCGCTAATGCCCAAGCAGTGGTTTCCAATATATCCAAGTTCCTAAGGGTTTATTTTCACTATTCCATTATTGGATGAAACTTTCATTTTTTTTTTTAAAGATTTTATTTTTTAAGTAATCTCTACACCCAATATAGGGATCGAACTTACAACCCTAAGATCAACAGTCGCACGCTCTATCGACTAAGCCAGCCAAGGTAGTCCCCCCAGCATTTCACTTTCTGTTATTGGATGAAACTTTCAACCCCTCAAACTGTTTTTACTTCTGAATTGACTAAATATACTATATTTTGTTTTGATATTTTATGATTTTTTCTTTTTTCTTGGAACTGCTAGAATTAAGGAAGACCAGCCACACCATAAACTGTTAATTACCATGAGGCACAAATTGCTTTCATTGTTTAAGTAGCTTCAAGATGGTAACCTGTGATAAATGAGAAATAAACACTTGGGATAAGAAATGTGATTATGCAAGCTGAGAGCAATCAATGCTTCATTTGTTAATGGTGCATTTATAGACACTGATTTTTTTTTTTATCAGTGAGTTGTTTGAAAAAACACTGAAACAGAAGGAATTTAATTCACAAGATACCACTTTCAGACCATGTATTTATACAAATACATTTGAAAACCATGATTAAATTAGTAATTTCCTAGAGAAATACAGGTGATCAAAATGGACCTTTATTAAACGTACAGGTTTAAAAAGACAAATTGCCTAGCAAGATGGCAGAGGAGTAGGAGACCTGGATTTCGTCTGGTCTCAGGAATTCAGCTGAATACGGATCAAACCATTCTGAACACCAGGAGATTGAAGAACAGAATAGCAGCAAATCTCTGAACAGAAAAGTGACAACTTTCCGGAAGGTAGGATGTGTGGAGAAGTGAATCCGAGGCGATGTTCAGGAGGATAGACGGCGGGGGAGGGGGCCTCCGTCAGCCACTTCTGGCAAGTGATAGAGCCAGGGAGCAAAAAATCGGAACTTTTAGAAGTTGACTCTGCTGACGGACGTCGCTCCAGTGGCTAAGCGGGGGGTGGAAACCTCGCGGGACAGTGTGCTCTCAGGACCCTCGGGGTCACAGAAAGACCAGGGGTGCCTGAGTGGGGCAGAGCTCCCAGGTATTGGAGCAGGGAAGCGGCTGCAGAGACGGAGTCAAGGCCCGGGCTCTCAGCTCAGGGTTGCCATAAACCATGATCCACGGCACAGTCAGGCCAGTGCTCCTCCAGCAGGGACCCAACAAGTGGCAGATCTGGGGAGACTCCCCTTCCTCCCCCGGGAGGAGCAGTGTGGGAGCACACCGCAGGGAGCTGCTGTGTTTGGAGACTCCACACGGGGTCGGGTGCCAGAGATAGAAATGCTCAGTCACAGGCCGGGTGAGCACAGAGTGCGGCCGGAGACCAGGGAGATGGGAGTGACTGACTGCTTTTCTCTGGGGGCTCACTGAGGAGCGGGCCCCGAGTCCCGGCTCCTCCAGAGCGGAGATTGGGAGGCCGCCATTTTCACTCTTGGCCTCCAAGGCTGTACAGAAAGCTTGCAGGGAACAAAAGCTCCCTAGAGCAAACCCGAGCAGATTACTTAGCCCGCCCCCGGCAAGGGCGGGGCAATTCCACCTCCGGCAAAGACATTTGGGAACCACAGCAACAGGCCCCTCCCCCAGAAGATCAGCGAGAACAGCCAGCCAAGACCAAGGTTACCGATCAGTGAGAACAGCAGAATGCCACTGCTAGGGGAATACTGCACATAGAATTCATGGCTTTTTTACCATGATTCTTTAGTCTTTCAAAGTTAGTTTTTTTTT